>NW_018128252.1:454359-473015 GCF_001952655.1 Monopterus albus | reverse complement strand
AGGGTTTGTTTGGTTTTAGCTTTTCATGGGGTTTGTAGACATTGAGAAGAATATAAACTAATGTCAGCCTTATTCCTCAACACCATGCTGTCATTAATCCTGGCTGACAAGTCTGTTCTAAATTAAATTTAAAAACATTTAGTTTCAGTTCCACATCCCCAAGAAGAACCACCGTGGTGTCACTGTGTTATGATCACATATTGTCACAGCTACACCAGGAATAAACATGCTCGTATTCCTCAAAGAATGCTTCTTTTGTATAAACTATTTGGCACAACACACTGATATCATGGCATCTACTGTAACACAATGCAATCTATCACACATATCAAATAAAGTCAAAGACAGTTCATTACAGAGAACCTTATAGATGAGGAACAGGAAGAGTTTATATCAAGTTCTGACTGATGACCGACCACACATCATATATGAAACCTACTAGTCTAATGGGAAAACTGTCAGCAGTTTCACAGTGGGGTGGTCTGTATTCAAACAGCCTTTATTACAGTATTTCCAGTGAAATTATTTTCTGACCGGGTGCAAAAAATATGTTTTTGCTTTACTTTCTTTTCTTTGGTTTAGCAACCATGTACATTATGGGGTTTGTAGCCGTTATTTCCAACACTGTCCACGTTGATAATGTTGATACTCATGTTCAAGTTTTCTCACTTTAACCTGCTATTCCTTGGATTTATTTATGTTTGCAAGCTATAAATCATTGTCTTTATTCATTACAAGATATTTTACTTGTGGTATGTGACCAGCCAATTAATGGTAAATGACATTAAAAAATCGTGTATTCATTCATTAGTAATTATCACAGTGGACAACCAAACATGAATCCCATGAGATGTCAACTAAACGTGCAAATCCTTAGAAAATGTGGCTGCAACAGAAACAAAAGTTCTGAGATTCTTGATGTTTTCACAGTACAGGATAGTTATTTAGTTAAAGCAAAACAAAAAAAGCATACCTCCACCCCCTCCAGTTCCAGTGCTCCTCCTCTGTCTCTTTGAGCTCGGAGGTGTCTGGCTATATGTGTCAGCAGCTCCAGAGCTTGGGTGAGCTCAGCTAGCTTAGCGTCCTTCTCCTCAGAGCCAATCTTGGCCAGCTCCGGTACCTCAGCCTTCTCTCCATTGAGGAGGGCCTGGGCCAGCTCATAGTGGAGCTGGTAAGAGGAACGGATGAGCGTGCGACCATACCACACATTGTTGACAGCGAGAGTGTGTGCATCGAGCTCCCACATCACGCTCATGGCAAACCTTGAGAGGGAATGCATATGTATTCGAGTTTACAGATGTTTTACTGTGTTTTCAAAAGTGTGTTAATTTAAGGAAACACCTTCCAAAACATAATGCAAAGACATGGAGTTCACTGACCTGTCGACTCCTCCCAGTAGAGAGCAGAGGTCTGCACTGAGAACAGCAGGCAACATGTCGTACCTGCGGTCGGCCAGGTAGTAGGTCGTAGCCCTTAGGGAGAGACAGAATCAGAAGAAAATGAAAGGGACAAACATCACAGCAGCATCAGTCTCCATGGAGTAGACATCATTTAAAAAGAAGCACTGGGAAAAAAAATACTCAACCATTTTTATCACTGCATGCATTGAGCTATTAAGTGATGTCATTTTTGCATAAATAAATGTTTCTCTGCTTTCCTTGCTCTTATAAGTGAGAGGTTTAAAATCAGTTACATTTTAATTTGCTCCTATAACCATCATCAAAATCTGAAAACTAATTAAACTATATGTAGTTAACTACAATACAGAAGCCACAAGGTGCTTCCATGGTGCACATAAAGGACAACAGGAAGTTCAGAGAAGGCCAAACATAAGGATAAAAAATAAAACAGGAACAACATAAAACCGCTAGAGTAAAAAAATGCTGGAGGGAATTTTGTTTCTGTTGAGTGTTAGGAGCTAAAACAGTGAAACATGATCCCCCCTTGTTTTAAGCCTGGACTATTGAACTTCTAACTTCTAGTTGTCAGACATACAGTAAGGGGTCTTAGTGTAGGATAAGGAGTTCAAACACCACAAGTATAGAGGAGAGAAAAACCATGGAAGTAATCAAAAGAATCCTGAACTGAGCTGTAAGCCAAATAGAGAGTCAATGTAATCCATCCTGAACAGGAAATACATGCATTTAGTGTTTGTCAGAAGCCTCATTATGCAGTCAGCTCCAGGTCTGCACCCGGGACTGCAAGTACAGCTGCTCACAGCAGAGCTGATGGAAGTGGACTTGTAAATGCAGCCAAACAAACACTTCAGTATCTTAACTGAAAGGAAAAGTTTAGGTGCAACACAAACACAAACCCATGCTCATCATTAAAAACTGACGTCTCTTTCTAATACCTGGTTTTTAGTTAAACTCAAGTCTGCACTTGACTTGTGCTTATTTTACCACTGTTACCTTCTTTGTGGCTGGTGTATGTTTACACCTGCTTTTTACAGGCAAAATATTTTCCCTGCAAAACTGACCATGCAAATTATGACCTTAGTAAATCCAGCAAATACATAGTCAACATCTGTCATTGTGTTTCCTTCTAATACTTGTGTACCTCTCCACTAAATGCATATGCAGTAAAGAGAGAGAGATACCTCCTGCAAACACTCACAGAAACAACAAACTATGGCTCCAGCCTTGTATGTATGTTTGATAAATACACTGCATGTGTTTGGGCCAGAATGTTTCACATCTGCACCTCAGAAACAGATACATCAGCCTTAGTACTTGGGCTTCAGTGGTGACAGTGATTACTGTTACCTCTTTCCTGTGTATGTACATATGATTTTGACATACAGTATATGCTGCATTTCCGCTACTGGACTCTAACGAGCAGGTATACCCCGTACCTCCATTAATAGTCACCAAGTGTAGCCTCTGTCCTGCTTTGCTTTCCCACTTTGTTTCTCTGTCGGTCTCAGTTTAGAGGAGGGAGGAGCTGCTCCTCACACATGCAGTCAGCTGTGGGTTTACATACAGTGCTTGTAATGTTAATGCTAGAAGTGTTAAGACGCAGACATTTAACCAATTACAGGAGACTGCTCTGTGCTTACGCACACCCTCCCCTCTTGCGTTCCTGGTACTTGATTTCAACACTACTGCTTGAGGGGTAATTTTGCACCCAGAACGCACCTCCAACATGGGCCAAGTGTAGTGGAAACAAATACAGAACCTGTGACAAGCATTACTCTGCACAACATGTTTCAGTAGGTTCCTATAATGGAAAAACCCCTATACCAGTAATATAAAGTGTGTGTGATGTTGCAACAGATAATCAATGAGCACCTTCCAGGCCTCTTTGCACTTCTGAAAGTTACCTTGACTGTATGGGATTCCTAATATTTTTTCCACCTGTATACATTATTCTGACAGGGTCCTCACCTTGAGCGTGCCTCCAAGTCAGTGAGTGAACCTTCTGTGACAAAGTGAGTGACATCAGCAATGTGGACCCCCAGCTCCAGTAGCCCCCTGTCAGCGAGACTGCGCACCGACAGCGTATCATCTACGTCCTCACAGCCCTGCGGGTCGATGCTGAACACCAGGTGACTCTCCCTGAGGTCCCGTCGCTGCACCACCTGGGCAGGATCCACCCTCCACGGTTTCTCTGGAGAGTTGACTGGCATCTCTCTCAGCTAAGAATAGACAGACACAGCCAGAAAACAAACACAAGGTTACATAAGGTATTGAAAATCTCACACAAACAGCTGTACTTCACCAGTGTCAAAGTGATGTATCAATAATTTATTTTGCCTCTGCTTTGGTTTGAGAACAATCAGATATTGTGTGCCGTGCTGAGACACCTCTTTGACCCAAGGCCATTCTCTACAAAATAAAATAAGCCCTATGAATCTGAGTGAAAAGAAAAGGTCATTTAATTCTGTAAAGTCCTTGCATCATTGTATGAAGAAAGGAACTAAGTAAAAATGTGCTGTATGAACTGAAAAGAAAAAACACCTCTGTAGTTTCAACAACATTATTCCATTACATACACACTAACCTCTGAATAGCCTTCAGTGTCTGGTGTCCCATCCACACCAAGCACTGAAAACTATTAAATGTCCTCGGGTAAATGTCCTTTACCAAAACTGGGCAACAACAAACTGTCACACAGTTCAGCATTATCCTTTGGTTCAAAAGGTAACCTTAGAAGTTTTACCTTAAACAATCAGTTACGTTTATGTTAAATAAAATACTGCGTATCTTTGAGGCCTAAAAAACCTTCCACATAAAATGTTTGCCTTGGTTACCTGTCTATAATGAAATGAATATTTTATTTTATTCTTTTATTTAGGGTTGCAGCTAATGATCGATCATGATAATAATTTTCATGATCGATTAATCTATAGATTATTTATTGATTAATTGGATAAGCTATGACACGTACAGTGAAAAATGCCCATTACGACTTCCGAAAGTCCTGCGACATTTTAAAATTGCAGCTTTTGTTCAACCAAAATTTCAAAATGTAAAGATATTACATGTGCAGATTTCTTTTATGTCAATCAACTAATTGATGAGTCCTTTCAGATCCACAATGCGTTCACACGAATGTGTCTACTGAATGTATAAGCAGGCAAATGCTTGCTGCAAAAACTTTGCAAACAGTAATATGTCAGGAGTTGTCTTGAACAGCTGGCCGTAGAGTTCGTTTGCCTCCAAGTGGCCAAAAAAAAAAAAAGCTGTCTATTAAATTCTCTGTGAATGTATGTAGAAGTGTAGTTTAATCTCTGAGGGAGAAGCTGTGCATTTCTGACCTGTGCATCTGAGAAGGGAGCCACATGGATGCTGTTCTCTATGAGGATGGTCTGGACCTCCGTCTCAAGCTCTCCAGTTCGACCCAGAACCCGCACGCTGTGGCCGTTAGGATAGAGTGACGTGCTTTCCCATGAGTCAATGCGCACCACCACTCTATGGTCCTGAGTAAAGAAGACATGGGGGAATTACCTTACTTACAATCACTGGATTTCAAACCCTTCTGCCAGCTTCTGCTTTCGAGAAACAACTTGGGTGATACAAAACTTAAGTTGTGAGCATTTTGCTACTTGCTTTTATCCTATATGTTATAATAATGGTGAAAGGAAGGTCACATTATTTGAATTTGGTAGCTATAATGCAGCACTAAGAATGAATTTGTAAGACACTGGTAACACAGTTATCAGTGGCACTAATAACAGCGACTTAAATATCAAAAATATCCAGTTATAAGAACAGCTGATCATGTATGGAAATGTTAGATTAGATTCAACGTTATTGTCATTACCCATGTACAAGTACAAGGCAATGAAATGCAGTTTAGCATTGTTACATTAGATATAAATGCATTACTCTTATATTGAATTAGCTTATTTTTAAGTCAGTTAACAGCTGATTAAGCCTGACTGTGGAGAACAGCCAGCAGCTAGTGGAAGCCAAACCAGACCTGCAGAGCATCAGCCTGCTGAGTGCTAATGCGGATCTTGGGGATGCGGCGGTCCCATGGAACAGCCAGGATACGCTGGAAATTCCTGCTCTGGGACTGAGGCCCTTCCCTGAGGGGAAAAGTTACCACATAGTCCCTCCAATTTCTCTGCAGGATCCCCACAACACGGCCTGTGGGTTTTAACAGCAGACATCAGTACAGACACTTACCAGCACAGTCAGATGGTCCCAGCCAACGCAGTGTCCTGAGACTATGCAGGAATGAATATTAAAATTTCTTAGAGTAACCATCTCACCCAACATTTAGTCGGTATATGATTATTTAGACAAGTACTGAAATAAAATGAATTTAAACAGCCTTAAAACTGGGCCTCAGGGGTCCACTTACTACTTTTTCAACTAAACCTCAGTTTTCATTTTGTGAAATGAAGTGGACCCTTGAGTTTAGATTATATTGTTATAAATGCTGTTACAAGAGGCCAGGGATCAACTTTACTGCTTAGAGTATTAAAAAATGCATTAAAGGTACAATGTGCAAGTTTTGATCACTAATAATAGTGGCTCCCTGTTATGTTTGTATTTTGTGCAATATACACATTTACAACATTGGCTTCAGGAGCCATGCACCAGCAATGTGCAGGGAAGAAGAGGACTACTTGTAAGAAATGCACGTTACAAATATGTTAAACCTCAACAAAGCACTCTTTGCTTTTTGTTGAAAAACACACAAAGCGTAAATTAGTTTTTTAATAATGAAATAACTAACATTTTTTCCAGGGTTTATCAAAAAATGTTATGCATGTATGCTGCAGGAAAAATAAGATTTTGTGAAAAATTAAAAACTGCATGGAAACTACACTCATCAGCCACTTTATTAGGTACACCTGTACAACTGTATGCACTTGTATGCTGCATTGAAATGGAGACAATTGTACTGTACAGGCGTACCTGATCAAGTGGCCGGTGAGTGTATCTGGGCACAACGCCTCGGTTCATCTACACAGATAAACAAGAGAATTAAGGGGAATAAATATTCTACAGCACACCAGTTATGGGCAAAAACATAATGCATGGGCCATGGCCAATTACACCATAAACTAATTCTCGGCCCATGGCCAAACTTTCTACTAATTTTCCGTGGAATCAGTGCAACAGTTATAAGTTAGTTGTTGAGATATCCTGTAGAAAACATAACATCCTCAGTGGAATTAATGAGTTTAGTCATTGTGGAAGGCCCCACCTGTCGGTAGTGGTTTACTCTCGCTGTCCTCCCCACTCTTCTCCTCTCCCTGACCCTCTGCCAGGGCTGTGACCTTCCCCCTCCACTCACTCTTAGGCAACAGTTCCACCACAACCACGTCGCCATGCACAGCTCTGTTACGATTTTTACCACCGCGCACCAACACACATGAACTTGAATCTGAGATGGATCAGGGACAAGAAGAGGGAGGATAGATGAAACAAGAAAAGAAGTGGAGGGAAGAAAGCAGGTCAAGAGAATGAATTAAAAAAAAGCAGAAAAACCACAACACCAGCAACGAGCTGTTTATTAGCTGTGAATAACTGTTGAATGTGTCTGGCCCTTGTGTGGCCAGTCACAGTCTAAAGTCAGCATCGCCAGTAGCAAATACTGTGATGGCTGCTGTGGTTTTGCACCTGAGTTCTTCTTAGATATCCCCTCTGTCATGACGGAAGCCTCATTCTGTGCACGGTGCTTGTTGACATTCAGTGTACCCTGAGAAAAAGGACAGAAACGTAGGATCTATATTGATTTTAGGAAGATTCGTTTAATTCACCGGTCTGTTCTATTTTTCTTATTGTCAACAAAAAGCTAATTAGTGAGTCACACCGTTACACTGGATGACATGTTCCTTCTTAACAAAAAATACGGTCATGATAGTTTATTTATCAACAGCTCCACAGACTAATAATGGCTCTGACCAGGACAGACTCTGTGCCTTAGTAACTGGATACAGATTTCAGAAATGTGTGAAACATGCCTCCTTCCTTGTGCTACTTCATTCCTAAAATTAATTCATACTTTTGCATCTGGTTGAATTACTTAATCTGCAAAGGAGATGTCTGTGACATAAAGTGTGGCACAAGTTTACACTTTTTTTGGCCATAAAATCTTTAATCATTTCTTGGAGAACATCCTGACACATTTTTAAGGACAGACTCACTAGGCATAAACCAGGAAAGTGGATTTGTACTGTACCCAGATGTATCGTCCAGACTTGATACCAGCCTCCAGGACTTCGGCAGGGAGATGTTCAGCGTACTCTTTCTCCATGCCCTCGCTCTCCTTCTCTTGTAGCACCTGAGAAATTGAGCTGTAGAGCTCACGGGCTGCATCCAGTTGTTCCCAGAACATCTGCAAATAATCCTGGCAAATAAAGAGATACAGCGTTGAAATTGCCAGGAATAGATAAAACACCATGTGACAATCAGGTGATAGATAATGATCGATAACAATCATATGATAATTCAGGTATGTAGAGTTCTTTTAATATCCTAAATGTTCATAAAGATAGAAACAGGAGTCTCCTAGGTACCTCACCAGTGCCAAAGATGCATGTTAAAGCCACAAATTTGAAATATGGCACCGCTGGTTCCGAGAATATATATTTTTTTATTGCCAGTATGCAATGGCAGATTGATTTCATACTATGATACCCATCACCACCAGCTTCTATGGCTGTGAAGACAAAGCCACTCAGAAGTAGAGCTGGAAAAACTGGTAACAAAACACAGCAGCATAGTTGTCAGATTCATGGAAAAATGACCCAGGCTCTGAAAGTGAACTGTTTAATTGGGTTTCTACAAAGTGTAGCCTAATCTTTAGCTTCTGCTCACCGTTAGCAGCACACGCACCAGAATTGTAAGCTGCGTCATTGCATATTTCTTGAGGAAAAGCACCTTGGGAGTTGCACTTACCATCTTTTCTGCAGTTTTTGTCCTAAGGCTTGTTCCTTTGATTTTTTTTATTATCAAAGAACCAGATATTTTCTAATGCACTTGTTCATCTTTTGTGCTGATGACTCAGCCAGGAGAGTTTCATATTTATCTAAAGTGCTCAAGCTATCACTCACCTCCTATTGTCTTTGCAGAGGAACAGAACTTTTACTTTAGAAACCCTACAAGCCTGATAAAATTCAGATAAATACACTCCCTTTTTAATCACAGAATCCTGTCATTTGCTTTTCTGACAGGGGAAAAAAACAAGAAAAGCTACTGTAACTGTGTATGTTTTCTAGGCTACATACTAAATGTACTACTAAAATGACACCATGATGGTTTGCTGCCAAGATCTCTTGTATAACAGTATACAGGTGGTACTGAGAACAGCCTCTGCTTTTCCATCCATCAGCTTTCTAGCACTATACATCAGACAACTGCTAACAGGTAGACAGGACAAATTAAATGAGTGCCTTTTTCTCACAATTACATATTGACAGAAATTCAGGCTGTGGTTCATCATGGCTTTTCACACGTTAAAACTCCGAGTAATACTGTAGCCACTTTACTTCAACTGCAGTGTACTTTTTCACTTCACTACCTTGGCAGCATATTAGTTGTTAAGCAGCTCCAAGGTAATTAGGTGATACAGTACAAAAATCACTTCTGCATTCTGAGCAAACTCTGATACAATGTTGCATGAATAAATTTAGTGATGGAGAGAGGAAAAATGAAAAATTAAGCAAAACCATTTGGAAACAAACTAAAGATATAAATATTCAGTCTTTTGTACTTACTTTATAGACCCAAGTCTATTATTAATGCTCTTCAAAAACAGACTTATTTCATCCTCTACAGTACATACAGTACATAAATTCTGTGATATCTTGGTGGTGTGCTTGAAAATTTAACTATTTCACCACAGTTGATCAACTTTTAGAGAAACTGTATTAAAATGACAATCCTTTGATGTTATTGTACTAGACTTGTATGTAAGCAAACTGTAATCTTCCTTTAAAGACTGAAATAGAATTAGTTAAATCTTTGGTTTGGTCCCTAGACTGTATATAATGATGGATGACATGACAGCTCCCAGAAGTAAAGCCACCACGAGTTGATCGCCCCCTGGTGGCTGGTTGCAGTATAGGTCATACATCCTGCCTCCTCCATGTTAGTAGATGGAACATGGACCAAACTAAAAACTCAAAGTACAAATCAAATATATTTTCTCAGAGGTGATTTTTGTCTCATTTGATAGATGTGTACACAAGTGCCCAGTTTATTTTTAATAAGTTATCTGATGATATGAAAAGGTGCGTATTTCAGATGATCTGACAGCTCTGATTGGTGGTTCGATGCTGTTACTCCACCTCTTGTCACTACTGTGCAGAACCTAGTTGCATCACAAAAGCAAGATGGCATCTGCTGTAGTCGGTGTATTTTGGCTTCACTTTTGCATGGTGGAGGGAAGTGGTGACATGTCGTCCATCTTTATATACAGTCTATGGTCTGGTCTAATATCCAGTGTGAAGAATAAGGGGAGACACACCAAGCCGTTGGCCATTGACGGGCCATCACTAAGCATCTGTAAGGACTAGTCTTCCCAGTGTGTCCTGCAACATTGGCACTATTCAGCCTCTGTTGGTGGCTTTTTCAACATGTTGAATTGGCGTCCGCGGTTGGGCCTCATTAGTGAGAGAGGGGCCACTCTGATTTGCTGTTGAGCTTGGGAGGCCGCACAATATACCTTTCTCTTTTAGGCACTTTCAAGGTGCCACTTTTCTCCTTATTAAACAGTGCCTTAGTAAACTTATATGGATCCTTATAAAAACCTGCCCTAGCCTGTTCCTTTTTCCATCTAGCTTTTCTAAGCCTTTCTGCTCTCCTTAGATTTACCAACCTAGATTTCTAGCCATTTTGCAACATATTAATGCCCTCTCTCTCACTTTGTTTCTTTTCTTCATTGCTTTCTAAGCTCTCTTTGTTACTGAACAAGCCTATCAATCTGCTGCTGCTGCCTTGTCTTTACTATCTCTGGTGCTGCTTTATTTCTATTCTCACAAACTCCAAACCTTTGCACTTCATATTCATAAATTACATCTCCCATTTTCTATAGCTTCTTCTCAACTGTCCCTTTCAGTGCTTCGAGAGCATCTACCAGACCTGATTAAACTGTTGCCCATATGCCCTTCGCACTAGCATTAGGCCAATTTACTTTGGGCTTTTGCCCTGTACCCTTCTCTTTCTTTGGCTGCCTACTCTCACCACTCTTGATACCCTTGTGTTTGGTGTTATCTTCTGCTTCCTCCTCTCTGGTAGGGATACTGATATGCTGCACTCTTTGGTCACTCACCTGTTGCTGGATTTCACCCAACTGACGTAATTGACTTCTTACTAAGTATTGTTCAATGTGGGGTCCCTCACCACTGCACTCTTCACCTGCCTCCAAGCACCTTTTCCCTCCCTAATGTATTCTAAAGCCCTTGGTTGATGTCACTTTCCTCCAGCCACAGCAACATACCTGCAGTTGTCTTTCTTCTGTCTTTGATACTGTTGCTTCCACTGGAGTGCCTGCCCTACACAATGCCAAATCTGTTCCACAGTCAATAACTGGGTGTCCTGACTGTGAGTCATGAATTTTATCATTTATATGTACTTAACAATTTTGTGTGAAAATTAATATAACAGATGAATAATAACACAAAAATTGTAAAGGATTCTCAAAAACCTACAACATTTAATCAGAACTCATCATCTCTCATGTTTATCTGATATGGGGTTCACACTTGGTCTTGGTTCAACTAATTCTGAATAAGAAACACTGTCGCAGGTTTGGGTTTAAACACTTGTTGGTCAGATAAGTGCTGCAGATAAATTTTAATCTGGCTTTAAATTTTAAAAAAAATCTATACTTATGTCAAATCATCAACAATCAAATCAAGCTGACACGACCCTGGTGAGAAAACAATTTTACCAAAAGCTCCATTTATTTGCTGTTCTGTGTTTTCCATCTTATCATATATCCACACCTGCAGAGTGAGTTTTCCCGGTTGTCATGGAACTTCAACTTCTAAAACTTGTGTAAAAAGTCCTTAGGATATATATATAAAAAAAAAACAGTCAACATCTCCAATCCCATGACAACTGGGTGAACGCCATATGCTGAGGAAAATCATGTGATATGATGGAAAGCTCCAGAATAACTGTTGAATTGACCTTGAGGAGAAATTCTGTCCTTATATTGATTTCAAACATGTTGCAAGTATTACAAAAACCTGCATCAAAACAGCAAGGTAATGCTCTTGGTCAACAGAAGAGTGTAGTTTGTAGGCATCTGAACTAATGCAGTTCTACTGTCATGTCTCTATACTCCAGCACAGTAGATTTAAAATCAGATCAACAGCTAAAGTTAAAAGAGCTGACTTTCAGCTTCATGAGGGTATTCACATCAATAATGAGTGAACAATGCAGCAGGACAATTAGAGGACACCAACTTCTGAAGTGTTCAAGCAAAGTGAATGTGGACACCTTCACATAAAAGGTGAGCATAAGCACTTGAACAGCATAGACTAAGACTGTCATTTCAAATTCCGCATGCCTGAGTCAAAATACAGTATGTCACTGTCCAAATACTGTCCTGACTGCACTATAACTAAACAGGTTAGCTTTGCACTATGGGATGTGAGTGATAATGTACAAGTAGGTCAAGTACCTGGACGGAGACGACGTATACTCCAGAGCTGAGACAGCTGTACTGAGCCACAGCATCTTGATCCTCTGTAATCATCACTATAGGAATCATACCTGCCAGGTGGTTGTAGTACCATACTGCTGCAGAGTACACACACCTACACACACACACACACACAATTTACAATTTCAAGCACAAGGTGCATGTAGACAGCTTGCCTGTTAAAGTCCTGAACTTTGATATTTTGTATTTCATTATTTAGGCATATGAATTAACACTACGTGAATTGATACTGAAGATGATGTTTTAATGTTATAAAGAACACGCGCATAAAAATTTATAACTCCTTTTACTCTCCTTTGATGCAGTAAACTCAGTTTAAGATTGCAGATTGTACCTCCAGCCTTCTGTTGTGAAAACTACTGCACGTCTTCAAACTAAAAAGTTTGAAGACATGCAGTACAACACCAGTGGGCTATCATCAACTGCCGCAGCATTAACATTAAATCTTTATTACAGAAAAATCACAGTGGTGTGCAGTACTTTAAGTGTGCCCAATTATATACTCTTTCTGAATAAGAGATAAAGTTCTGCTCAGACAGGGTGGTGATTGAACATTTTCATCTTGCTTGTCGTCTAATCTACAGTATGAGACAGATGCCACAATAGCACTAAAGTAACTGGCTGATCATTTGATCAAAAAATTTTCTTCATAATTTTGAGAATTCAATAAAATGTCAAGTAGGTGCTTGCAATACCTTCACATTTCATTTCTATTATTGAATGAAAGGAAAACAACATGCCATTTTTGTAGCTTACATGCTCAAATCTGCAGGGGAAAGCTTCTCTATTCAAGACATCTTGATACACTCTAGGTTGAAAACGAGTATAATTAATGAAGGCTATAATTAAGTCTATGCTGTGTAAATGTCAATCTCAAGTGCTCCCGCTTTCTCTGTTATTATACTTGTTTTATATGTGAAGTGGAGGAAAAACATCTTCAACAATTCTCAGATAGACCCTTTTGCCCTCAGGTCCTTATAGAAGCAAGTCACTGTAAATGTTTGACTGACAGCTTGTAGGTGGCTGTGGCTCACGAGGTAGGGTAGTCGTCTCCTGACCAGCAAGTTGGTGGTCCGACTCCCGGTCTCCCCGCATGCCTAGGTGTCCCTGAGCAAGACACTGAACCCCGAATTGCTCCCGGTGGCTTGACTAGCGCCGGTGCATGGCAGCCTGTCGTCATCGGGGTGTGAATGTTGTGTGTGATTGGGTGAATGGTGTATGATCTTCTGTAAAGCGCTTTGGCCAGTGCAACACTGTGAGAAAGCGCTATATAAAATACAGTCCATCTACCATTTACAGCTTAGCCAGTAGAGCTGGTGCACAAGTTGGACTAAAGTTAAAATGAATTCATGGTTTATACATGATTAAACTTTCATCAAAAATCTGCTGAAGGACTCAGGGGGTCAGATACAAAAAAATCTGTGCTATTTAAATTGTGCACTGTTGTCACTTCTCACACATTCATGGAGTACTGCAGGTCAATTTCTATATTAGCAGTATTTCCAACACTCCACATACAGAGACTAAAACTGACAATGAATTGTCTCACGGTTAATGTTTGTCAGCTGTCAGTCCTGAATTAGCTGGATCGTCCGTGTGATAGATCCCTGCTGTTCTTCAAAAATGATTAAAAACACAGTGGGAAACACTTCTGCACTGGGTGACACGTTTTTTTTTTGTAACGCAACTCCAGGCCCAACTATGTTGCCCCAAAGGCTCCAAGTGTTCATAATTTCCTGAAGTTAGCATGAGCCAGAGTCAACGTGCTCTCTGCTTTGTTTACTGTATATCCCGCTAGCTACTCACACTACGGTCCGGTGTTTACTGATGAAGAAACAGGTCACCCGGTGCAGTGCTGTGTTTCACTGATGTGTTTTTAATCATTTTTGAACAACAACAGGTCTATGGCACAGATGAATAAACTAATCTGGGACCGACAGACTGATGGATTATAACTGTGAGTAGAGGAAATTCATTGTTGGTTTCAGTCTCTGTATGTTTATTGTTGAAAATGCTGGTAATATAAAAAATGACCAGCCTTATCCTTTAAGAGTTGGTCACTGAAAGCAGTGACTTCTTGGAGTCTTCACTGGTAGGTTGCCTCCTAGAAACTGCCTTTCTCTGTGATATTTGTATGGATTAAATAAACAGGAAGTAGGTAGGTAAATTTTATTACCTTTGGACAGGATAAAAATTTTGCCCTGCCCTTTACACTAAGTTAAGATGATTCATATTTACTGTACAGCTGTGAAAATGATATTGATCTTCTGATCAAAGTCTCAGCAAGAAAGTGAAACTGTCAGACTCCTCCTTTAAAATCACATTGTTAGAATGTACACATTTCCAACAATCTTTTATATTATAGGCAGTACAAGACACGTGTTATTTGCTGTTATAAATTCAAGCTGGTTCTAAATGCATTTAAGTTAAAAATTCATAGTGTGAATGAAGATGCTGGGAAAACAGTAATGAGCGCTGACCTGGTGTGCCACTTCTCCTGGCTCTCCCCTTTCTCTCGCAGACAGTAGGAATACTTTTGGAATTCATTGGCAAACAGCACACAGTCATGTCGAGAGTCTTTGAGTAAGTTTCGCAGACGGTTGTACTGCCTGCACAGACAAACCCACAACAAAAAAACACACCAACACCCTCCAAATTATAGAGAATAATACAACAATAATTATAGTCGATTAAAGGAGCAGTTTGGCAATCTGGCAAATATGCTTTTGTGCCAAATGTTAGAGAAGACTGATACCACTCTCATGTCTGTGTGGTAAATATGAAGCTTCCATGAGCGGCGGGTTAGTTTAGCTTAGCATAAACAAGCGGAAACAACTAGCCTGGCTGTGTCCAATTGTAACAAAATCCACCTACCATCACTTCTAAAGTTCACTATTTAACATGTCATGTCTCGTTTCTTTAATCTGTACAAAAACCAAAGACCTGATGATATCCAGAACATAACCCCCGCAAAACCAAAATATGTTGCTTTTACACTTCAGTCTGTGTGTGGATCAAACAAAGAAGATATAATGTATTAATTAGTGAGGCTGCATGCGGGTAGGTGGAGTTTGTTACCTTTTGACAGAACCAGGCTGGCTGTCTCTTCCCATTTGCAGTTTTTATACCAAGCTAAGTTAATAAGATGCTAACATTAGTTTCATATTTACCATAACATCATGACAGTGGTGTCAGTTTTCTCTCACGTGAATCAACTTATTTACCAAAATGTCAAATTCCTCCTATAATATATTAATCTGATAATGAAAAATGACTATAAAATTATTTTAAATAACTTTTTTTGCTTAATGGGAATGCAGAATTATTCTTTGAAAGAAGAAACATCAAAATGTGAACTGAGCTACAAGATATATCATCAATAGCTTTCAGTGGTCAGGAGCAATAAATCCGACATTTACAACATAAGCTATGAGGCACTTTACAGCATCTTGATATAAATCATGAGAGTTACAGTTCAGTATAAAACTCTGGGTTGACAGAAAGGCAAAGCTGCAAAAAAACCAAACAACATCATACACACTCGCTCTGACAATGTGTAGTGCGCTTGTTCCTATTGCCTTCCTGTGTGTTGAAGTGAATGAAAAACTGCAATTACTGACATAGTATGGCATCAGCCTATGCTCTACCAGCTATGCCTGCCTAACATTATTAAAAGTGAGGCCTTGCCTTATTAATAATGCAACATTTTAAAATGGCAGCGTAAGCAGATATCAAAAACAAAATGCAGTGAAAACAGAGGGCTTGTGGGACTCCTTATTTACAGTGTTCATCAGGTTTGTCAGGAGCACTCAGGCATGTTTGTGTGGTAGAGAGGTATTTCAAGAGTTTTCATATAATGAAGTTGACCCCTGCTCACTCCTTACACACTTCTACAGAGAGTTTGTCATCAGAGGCTTAATTCAATAGGGACCTCAGGAATTACTGTAAATGTCTTCGCCACAGGGACACCCCTAATGCCTTCAGTGTGCCTGAAGCTAATTTCTTTTGTATTTGCTGGTAGAAAAATAATGCTATGCAATGCTAAAAGGACTCCCTAAGACGTTCACACACTTTAACAAACCTAGAACAACAATACAGCTTGAAGTTAGATATTAATTCCTCTGGGAAACTTTAAAGCTTTACTATCTTATACTTCTAATATTTGCAACTGCTTTAATTAGTGTGGCCGTGAGTGTCTGTGTGATAGTGATTTTGAGATAACCAAACTTTGTGTTAATTTGTCCTTGGGTCTATCTTGCAAATGGGATCTTAATCTCAGCGAGATTTCCTGAAAGTACCTAACTAGATTAAATAATATATTGTGTGGATGTGTAGCCGTTGGTGTGAGTATACCTGGCTCCTTTGCTGTGCTGCACAGCCTTGCAGGCGGTCTGGGTGAAGACAATGCCCTGCAACTCTCTGAACTCCAAGATCTCCAGGTAGTCAACCACCACCGCGGCATCAGGCACCACATAGTGAGTCAAATCTGGAGGTAGCACTTTGCCATCTTTTTGGGAAATTAATAAGAACCCGTGAAAATTCACATTTTTGATAGTCATCCATAACTGATCAATCAAAGTGAAACAGTGGTTATTAGTGCTAATGCAGATAACTAGAAACATCCCTCTTCGTTTAAGTTTGCCTTGATTAAACACTATAGTGTTTACAAATGGCAATACTTGTCAAAGGAGATGATCACAGTGCTTCAACTTAAATGCAGTATCCAATAACCTTTCCATAAATAGCCCAATTATTTTGCTCTAGTACTTTGTTCTACAGCAGGTTAATCCTATATCCATATAGAAACACGATGCCTTAGACACAACCTGGGGCAAAACAGAACGCGGTGTGGTGTTCAGGGGTTCTTTTATTAGGTCGTTCAAATCGCTCTTAAGTGGATATTACAGGTGTAATCACTTTTGCTGCAGTGATCAACTGTATGTTGTCGACAGGCCACAGGTGTACTCACTACTGTAACAATAAGGTTGCATTTTGTTCTCCCGCAGTACTTCGATGTAGTCAACCTAACACGTTATTGTCTTGCCCCTGTTCTCTGTAATATCAGCTACAGTGTGAATTTCCTAAGGAATGTGTTGTAACATTAAACAAAAGGCTGTTTTATGTGTATGTGTGTGTGTCAGCCAGCCTGTGTGCTTTGTTTTGAGGCGACTTTACCATTGGCACAGTCCGCCTGGCACAGAGAGCTGTAGCAGGGTACCCGCTCTCTCAGATAATGTTCCCGGACCACACGGACCTTTCGCCCCCGGCAGCTTTTCAAATGCAAAATCTTCTCCGTTTTGATCATCTTCGGGACTCAGGAATCAGCCACGTGCAGCCCGCTGTACGTGCTAATCAGTAGTTTATCATAATTCAGGAAAATAGTTTTGTAAACATAGCCGCTCAATTTCAGGGAAGTACGGCAAACTCACTGACGCCATTACGCTGACGCAAGTGCGTCTCTAGCTGCGTTCAGGTGCTGTTGGACGTAAAGAATTTATGAACTCTGACAAAAGTGGGAGAGTGGATCACAAAAATCATTTTCACCGCTGCAGGTTAATTATGCTATGAAGAAACGGCTGGTTACCTCTGTGACCCGAATGGGTGCTAGCTCATGCCATCTGCAGAAAAAAAACAGCGAAAAGGAGAGACTAAGAGAAAAAATGCAACATTTAGCAATGAACACTGAACTAGTTTTTCAGTATTGGTATTGTTTGGTGGACCAAACAAGGACGACGCAAGTGAAATGCCTAAACGAAGGAAGGCTATGTTCTCCTGGGCTTGTAAGTCCTTGTTGCTAGCATGCTAGCCATGACAGCTTGATAAGTAAAATGCTCATTCCCCTAATTTCTTTTAGAGTTTTTGGGACCCCTGCTGGTCATAACAGCGTTATGTTCATATACCAGGTGTGAATTTTATATGCGCAGCTCTGCTTTTGTTTTCCATGCAGTAGTGAGTGAAACTCAGTTTTACTTAAGTCTTAAACCTCGAGGGTCTGGAGAGACTAGGTGTGTTTTTTTTTTCCACGACCGAAAGTGTCAGTGTTCTGGGGTGAGTCCTCTTGCTAGCTCCGCTGCTCTTTGGCTGCGTTGTGGGCAGAGGCTGCAGCAGAGCATCAGCAGAGAGACTGAGCGCAAGTTGGCGACAGCACCGATACGGCTGCTGCTGCTGCTCCAGGACTTTACTGGCGTTTCTAGATCGACATCTTCCAGAATTTTTTGTTTTCGAATAAAATTTCCCGCACCTATCTCTCAGGTCGCTCCTGTAATAGTACCTTTAACTGCACGTTTATTTATTTACAGTCTGTGAGAATGAACTTTATTTAAGACACGTCTCTTCTGCAGGTAAGCTCTAAAGCTGTTATTGGTGACCCTCTTAGGTTTTTAATTATTTTGCACTTAGAGTTAAGTTAAACGTAGAAGAATTTCTAACTAAAGATTAGGATAAACTGACAGAAGAAGTGTGTGGTTTATAGCCACACTACATTATGACTGCAATATTCTTTCAACGCGTTGCTGTATTGT
>NW_018128252.1:418380-454344 GCF_001952655.1 Monopterus albus | reverse complement strand
TGGTTGATTTGCACCAAATGATAAATCCTTGTAGTGTAGGGACTATCTGTCTATCTTTTACCTCAAATATTCTGCATGTCTTAAAAATCCATCTACATAATTGCTTCCGTTTTGAGATAAAATGGCAAATTTGAAATTAGTTTAAATCGAGAAAAGTAAACCGTTTTCTGTTAAGAAGAAACCACCATTCTAACATTACAGGAGCTCATTGTTTGGCAGGTTCTTTCAGTTCTGGTTATTATTTATTAATATTATATCTGTTAGTGCTGTGTGTGTGTGAGGCTGGCTTGCCTGAAAAGTTTGTCTCATGTGAGCTACTTTGGGAGCTGAGGCCTGAAAACCTCTGGCGTGTATCGAGCCAGCTCTCCAGTGTGGACACTGCAGTAATCAAAAGGTTTTTGGTGTTAATTAGATGGGTCAGGATGATCTTTGCTGTTGTAGTATTTCTATCCATTCCCCAGAGGCATCACAGCAGACAGATTTCACACAGGGAGTTGGACATTGTCAGCACTAGATGGTGATGTTGAGCAAGGCAAGTGTACTGTAAGCCTGCGGTTGGTCTACAAGACTTTGTAGTGCTGATTTCTCGTACGTTCAAGGAGTGTGCAGAGGGTTCAGGTCATTTGTCTTCAAAGATAGTTCAAGTAAATTGAATATTCAGAATATTTGTATTCAATGCCTTGAGCATTGTAGCTCAAAGCCAGCAGGCAGCCTGACAGAGAGGAAGAGAGCTGGCAAGTGCTCGACAAAAGTGCTATTCATTTTCTGTCTCGTGCTTTTCCTCAGCATACTGTGCTGCTAGGAGAATATGCTGTGCCATATGTCATAGCGACATCTGTCACAAATGTGCTCTTGCAATAATAGTAATGCAGTTTTTGATGACTCCTGAGCTCTTACTTTAATTAAATGAGCTTTACTTTTAGGGGTGTGTGGGTGGCTGATGTGGTGGTGGTGGGCTAACAGTTCAGTTCAAGAATCATTTAAGTTGCCAGAACTGTGTGCAGGAGATGCTCCAGAAAGACGAGACAAGAGGTTATAAGAAATGCAAAACAAAAAAAAGTTGCATTTAGACTACGGGGAGAAATGCAGTGTAAATGAAGCTAGTGGCAGATGGCTGCAGCCTTTCTGAGGAATAGACCTGAGCCTCACTGGAGCTCATGGCTTGCACTTGAAGTGAGTTGGAGTGATGCTCGACTGAAAGAAGAGTACAATTTGATATGTAAATGCTCCCTGTTGTCTTTCAGGTGAATATATTTCTGCTTTAGTTAAATGTACTCATGTGATCTCAATTATCAGTGCTCCTAAAGCTAAAACACAAGGTGAAATTGCAAGTTTGAAATAGTTTTAAACACATTTCATGCTTGTTTTGAGCAACCTAGCATTGAATTTTTGTATTGTCACGTTTCAGGTTGAAGCCATTCTTTAAAAAAAATATCAAACACCAGTTAATTATACTTAGGGCAGCCTTCAGTATTCCAGCTAATTATTTGTGGCTGCAGCAGTAGGGATCATTAATTGTGAATTTATTTTCAAGCCCATCTGAAAACAACACTTGGCCTGCTCTGTGGGCCACATCTTAATGATTGCTCCCTCCACACCCCTGCACTTGTGATTTAGCCTTCTAATGGTAAACATAATTCCAATCACTGTTTAAAGAATTACAGGCTGTTGGCTGTTGAGGGCAGAGTATTGAAGTGTGTCGCCAGCAGAAAATAGTTCCTCCAGGCCAGCTGCCATCCTATGCATACAAACTGAGCAGTCGGCCGCAACCACAAAGCTGTTAAACACCTGATGTGGGAGAGAATACAGGAGCAATACTGGAGCAAGCGGTGCGCTGTCCCACTGGGCTTTTGTGGGGCTAGTGGAGGCATTTTTTTTGTCCCTGAAATTCAATGATGTTTGTGCAGAGGGCTGGAAGAACTGTTTGTCAGTTTACCAACACATTAAAGGATACTTTCCATTTCCATTCCTATTTCATTCCAAAAATCTTTTAATATTCATGCTCATTGTGGAGGGGGGAAAAAATTGCTGCCTGGAGCACGTCAGGCAATATTTGCAAGAGATAAACGATTCTGGGCACAGAAAATGTTCTGTTTTATACACAAATGTCTTATGAAGATTTTAAACTAAGCTGTAATGTGTTTCAGATTGATGCAGCCAGTAAAAGAGAGTGGGTCTCATGTTTTTCTTATTTTATCATGAAAGGAAATTTTACATTTGTATACTGGGATTTTGTGTTTGTCTGTTGCAGAAAAAAAAACTCAGGTCTTCTGTTCCTTAACTCACAAACATTAACATGTATTTCACACAGAAACCCTCTTATGAGGAAAATTGAATAGGTCACCAAGTTCTTCCTGTGCATTTACTGGATAATGCAGTAAATATCTGGCATAATGCTGCCAAACACTGACCTCATCTCACAGCTGCTGGTGCATGGATTACTCAGTGTGAAAGTCTGAATTGGTCTGTCCATCTCAGTCTGGACAGGTCCTCGGTGGCAGCAGCAGCCTCCGCCGCTGTGTTTCCAGTCTGCTGCACCCTTTCAACTGGGAATCCTCCATATTCTGTCAGATCAATACATATAATCAGTGTTGATAAATGGGAGAGTGCTGGCTGTTGTTTCTCAAGGACATGTTATATTGGGGTTCCAGCTGCCTTTGCATAGCAGGTTTTGCTTGGAATCCTCAAGCTGCATTATTGCACGTAAGACGGGGAAAAGTTCATAGCATGAAGCTTCCCGGTGTAAGCAGGGGTATGTCGCAATGTGATTCAACCTTTTGGGAGGTTCTTGTTTTAAAAGGTTTTCTTGGTCTCTCCTTTTCTTGACCAACTGCTCGTCTGTGTGCACGTGTTTTGTTTATCGTGTCAGAAATAGAGATCAAAATCTAGAGCGTTATTTATGGGGTTCCTAAACAAAACCGGCTGAGAAGGGGTGTGTGTGTGTGTGTGTGTGTGTGTGTGTGTGTGTGTGAGGGGAGAGTTATGAATTATGGAGAGACTTTGTCAGGAAGTTTGAGCCCCGTTCTTGCATTTTCAGGATGAGGCAATGGCAAAACATCAGTCATGAAATTCAAATGGCTCATAAGGTGGAGGTAAAAGGGAGAGACCATTAAGGCCAGCAGTCCAGTGGCTCTCAGCATCTTATTCATCCTGCAACAAAGGCAGAGCTGAGGAGGAAAAAGGAAGAAAAGCAACATGAAAGACTAAAGTGGTTCTGCCTGGTGGGTGCTTTGGAGGGAACAGGAGGGGGGGTGATGGAGCTGACCATTACAAAATATCATGAATGTTCTCCTCGAGGCAAATGGATAAGTAACACATTGCACACAAAGCAGACGGGGGCTTCAGCATGTGGTTGCTGCACAGAGAGATGGAGCAATAGTTACAGAGCAATGCATGATGGGACTGGCCACTAAGGGTTCGGGAAGTCGCTGTGGTCTATTTGACACAGTCTTTGAAAGTGGATGGATGTGTTTTTTTTGTTGTTGTTTGTTTGTTTGCTCAGGGGGATGTTACATTAAGTTGAGGTTTTCTAGGAGAGGAGCCTCACTTAGGGTCGCATGTTGTTTGTCTCAGTCCCTTTGTGGCGAGAGCTCCAGTAATCGGAAGTTCCACGATCCCTGCTTTGCTCATTGTGGTGTGAAGGTATAGAGCTTAAAGAATTACTGAAAATTAATCTGAAACAAATTTGACAAGTGCCATTTTTAAAGCAGAATGCAAACATAAATAACAGAATTTGCTGGTTATCTTTGCCTTCTGCAGTAATAAATTGGATATCTTTGGTTTTAAACTAGACAAAACAAGATATCTGAAGATGTCAAGCTGGGAAATTGTAATGGCTGGTTTTCACTGGTCTGACATTTCATAGAACAAATGGTTCATGGAGAATAGTATGCAGATAATGAATATTTTAATAATAATATTTTAAATTTGTTGCAGTCATAGGTAACTGTCTCTTCAATCAGATTTCATCGTGAACCTCTTGTGTGGTTGAATGTGTTGTTTGACCATCACCGGTGAAGGCTGCAACTGTCCTACTAATGAATTTATCAGCCTATTGATTTTAAATCACTTGATTTGGACAGCAACATCACTGCAAGACAAAGAAAAGCAATACATCCTCTGATTTAAGGATATGAAACAAAGAAAGGGCTGGCTTAAATAATTAGTCAGTTATCAAAAGTGCTGTCAATTCATTGTGTGCGTATCAAAGTATTTATTCATTGACAAATAGTTTCAGCTTTAGTTGAATGTTAAATACTTAAAATGGCCAGTGTTTACATTTACCTGATATCAGTCTTTGCAAATTACACAGTCTCATTTTGGAAACTGTCACTTCTGAATTTTGGAGATTGTAGCATGAATTTTTCACAGTTTTCTGACAGTTCATAGACCAAATGATTAATCAATTAATTGTAAATGCATTATAATCTGCAGAATTATTGATAATGAAAATAACAGTTGCAACCCTAATTTCAGTAAATAATACACTCATGTTAGTGTTACCTGGTGATGCGATTGAGACTTTCATTGCATCCTGAGAAGATGAAATTAATATGAATGCAGTGCTGCATAGTCTTTGCTGTAGTCTGACCTTGGGGAACATGCAGCTGTAAATCTAATCTCATCTCAAAATCACTAGTGGAGCCTGTGTGAAACCTTTTTCTCTCACTTCTGATCAGATTCATTTTAGTTGCCTAAAGGTTAGCGCTGCCGTGTTGGAAAAGACCTGCTGCTTTGTGCTGTTAATTTCCTCAGCCTTCATTTATATCTAAAAGTAATAAAACTTTATTTCCATATAAAACATGCAAAAGAATGTGCTTTACAGTAGATGGAAAAATACACAGGAGAGAAACGTTTTTAAAACAAGAAGAAATTAGAAAAGGACATATTTTACAAGTATACGTCCAATGAGAGCAGAAGAACAGATGTTATTTACAGGATGACACAAACACACCAAACATACACATTTGTTGACTTTTACAAATACATTTCTATTTAACAAATCAGAAAAGGTGTTTTCTACAGAGTGGTTTTCTGCACAGTCACCAACTTTTCTTAGTGTTACTTTTGTGTTCGTCCTCTCCTGGCATGATGTGGACTGTAATAAGACATGGCTTGTACAGTAGCGTGACAAGAACCCTGACAAGGTTTTATATACAGGCAGCCACATGCCATATCCTCGCAAAAGGCAATCTAACACGATGACCCAGTATAACGATAAATTAATTTATAGCAAAGCATGTTCTAATCTAACTTAATTCCAACATTGGCTACTACTGCCATTTCAAACTTGTAAAAAAATGTTATTCTAGTTGTTTCACACAGCCTTCTAACCTTGGGACTTGTCAGGTTCCCCAGACTATAAATCAAGTTGCATATCTGAACAGTAAGTAATCATGGTGACCAAAAAGGCAGAAAGAGTGACAGCTCCGAATTTTTGTGAGATTTTTGTGGCATTTCCCACTGCTTTCATTAAACACGACAGCCTGGAGACGGACAATTCAAATCATTATGTTCCTCATAATAAGTAATGACCTTGCCAGCTGAGGGAGACGAGTGGAACCAAATTATAGCAGGGATCACCGTGCGACGCTGCGTAGCCTCTGGTGCTGAGCAAGGCAAGAGTAATTTCTGCTGTTGCTGTTTATTTTGACTGTATCCTGGACATGTAGAGAGCAGTTGTCTGTGAAATAAAACAAGTCAGATTAGAGAAGTGCTCTCTGGCTGAACAGTGTCTCCATCTTGTTCAGCGTTCAGTTTCTCCGGATGGGTCTTCAGATGAAGTTGTCTACTTCACGCTAACAAGCTTTGACAGCTTCCCTCATAGAAGACCCTGAGAGCTGGAAGCATTATAGCAGATTATACTTAGTCCAGCAGAGCACAGCAAGCCTTGCTCATTGTACAGCAATCCTCCTCCTTTTCTGACTGTCAACAGTGTGTAGAGAATCTCTGCAGGGTTAGTTACTGACCATGACAGCTGCTAACACTGGCATTGTTTTCTGCTTTGAGAAGCTTCTGATAAAGCAGCAGCTGAATCAAAACTCGGTGCTACACCAGTACTGCATGTGTGTCTTTCTTGAGGATGAAAATTACTTTTTTAAATCTGTTAACTTTCAACATCATTTCACTGGTTAAACTGAAAATAGAATACAGCTTTTCAGACATTTTAAATGTAGACAGTGCCACGAGAAGATTAACATGCTGTGGATGAAAAGGAGTGGACACACATTTGTTACCCAAATCTTTTCTGAGTCTGAGAAAACAATCAGTATTTCTACAGCACACCTTTACAAAATATTGAACTTCATGATTTACTGTGAACGCCCCATCAGTGCCACTGCAGGAACAAATGTGTTCTTCATGTAATGAGGCAGAAAGTGACAGAATCAGGGTCCTGGTCTTTTCCTAACCAGTTACCATGCACTGAAATGATACAGTGTGAATTGTAAGACGTTGTCTGAAAAAACATTGTCATTGAAAGTAATGCCGGGTTTTGTAAGATTGTATTGTCATTTTTGTCTGGTGTTAGGGTTGAGATTTTGGCACAGGCCTCCTCTATAAGACTGGATAAAAATGCATGAACCAGCTCAGAACTGCTGCTTCAAGGCCCCCCTGTGCCCAGAGCCCGGGGCGGTCGCCCACTCTACCTGGTTGATAGACCTGCCTTGGATTAGGGTCAGTCGGGACACTTTGTGACTTACTCATGAAGACTTCAACAGCATTTGCTGTGGCCAGAAAACAAAAGCAACTCCTTAGTCATTAATCTGTTTTGGTTTTATGGACAGTTTTGCAACATTACTATAATGAGTTTCTGCCCTAAACTTAAAGACTGCTGTTGCTGCACCTTATTTCATCTGACAATCTACTGAAGCATTTTTGTATGAGCTAAGACGCTACAGATGACCTTCAGGCTGCTAATGAAGGAAAGTGCTGATTGCCATGTGCTGCTGTGCATTGGAAACGCTTTCATGTGCTCTGATGTGAATTCATAAGCAAATATCTGAAGAACTTTGGAAAAAAAAATTGCTCTCTTTTGCTTTAATGTTAGCAGCAGGGCTGCAACAACATACTAATTATGACTGACAATCCTCAGAGGATTGAAATGCTGTTGGATTCGGACACGTGTGTGCGTTTAATAAGGAGACGAGTGATAAAGCCCTGTTAGCACTGAAGTGTTTACTCGGATTTAGGGGAGGATTAACTTTTTTCCCTGAAGTTAAGATGTAATTTGTGCAATTTGTTTTTTGAAAATTACATTTGAACTCATCCATAAATGTAATGCGTCTTGCATTTGTGTTACTTCTCAGAAAATGTGGTCATGGTTTGGACTGTGTCATTATTTATTGATCATGTGTTTAATGTAAAAGCTGCTGCGAACCACATTTTTATGTTCATGTACATGTACTGTCTGTGATGCATCTGAAGTTACAAAAAAACATGAAATAACTTGAAAAACGGCTCATTCTGACTTTTCATATGAAAGTCTAGTTTGTAGGGGTTATTCTTTTAAATGCAAATGAAATCAAGAAGGCAATGTAACTATTGTAAATGACCTCAATGCATCAAACATTAACAAAACCACCTGGCAGCATGTGTAGAAGCATTATTTTAGGCTTGGCACTGATAAAGAATGCATCTAAAAAAGTCAGATCTGCTTTCTGTTACATTGATTTGTTTCTGTGGGTATTTAGGGGGAAAGGAAAGGAGCTTTACAAATCTACAGCATCTGTTGACATGGTAGACAATATAGTAGCATGCTGAGGTTCTTGTTTAAAACAAACAACTATTTTTTTTTTAATCAATGTGACCAAAGTCCTCCAGTGTCATATTGTTGTAGACACCTTTAAACCACTGAACTACCAAGTGCTTTGGCAGCAGATGCATTTGGCAAGATTGGAATTGAGAAACAATTGAAAAGCCTGCAGCTTCCTGGAGAGTACATTTTGAGATATGGGCATTATTATGCACTGAAGGAACCCACAATCTAGCATGGCTTTCCATCACAGGACGTACACACAAAATGACTTGAGGGTTTTCTATAACCCCAGCATCCTCCTTTCGTTTCTGTGACGATCAATTATTAGCCAGTTTATCTCAATGACAAGTGGACCGTCCTCTGTGGGGGTTGTGTGTGACTTTTGACAAATAGTGCTGATATGTCTTCTTATGTGTGCCAGCTCTCCCAAGGGATTATTACCGCTAACCCTCCGCCTTCTGGTTTAACTCCTCTTACTGTCTATCACTAGGAACAGGGGACTGGACCGCCTCAAAGGAGGAGCTACCACAGCTCTGGGCTGCTGTGCAGATGGAGCTACCAGGAGCTATAACTCCCATGCTTTACACATTACATATATTTTCATTTCGGTCCAATGTTTCGATAAATTAAAGCTACACTAATCAATATTTTTTTAATTTAAAATGGGTAAGATGATTGTGTAACGTTAAAGAGGTTGCTCATGGTGACAAAGCCGCAGAAAATTATAATTAAACTCTACAGTTTAACTCAGCACTTAAGAATGGTTTAGACTCTTTCAGCTCATTATTTTGGTTTTGTGTCCCATAGTGCATCTGTTTTGGGTCATTCTCGCTGTCCTCATCAATCTCTTTTCAGCTGCAGCAGGCAATTGTTTTCCACAATAAAGTTCTGACAAACTTGCTGTGCACTACCGGCCTGGCACTAAATGACTGACAGTGTTAGCAGCTAGCTGGTGAACATAGCGCAGCTTTTATCAGCTAATGAACCAGACAGAATTCTTACGACTGGAGACCAAACCAGAGATAAATGGAGAGTGAATACTGGACTTAAATTTGTCTCTAAATGAATACTAATGTTTCTCTGCTGGATGTCTAAAATAATAATGAGCACAATTTGATTTGATGAAAAGAAACACAGAATAAGAGGCTTGGAAATAAGCGACTATAACTCAGCAGCTCCAGGACATTAATAACATCTCTATTAATGTCCTGGGTTTTCTGTGGACTTTACTTTATGTTGGAGACTTTTTTTTGCAGGAAAATAAGTCTTCTCCCAATTGACAGTTCCCTTGTACTGCACCAGGTTTCCCTCCAACAATTCTCTGTTTTGCTGCTTTGTGTTACCTTCCACCTGCACAAGCCATTGATGGGCTGCTACAGAGAAACACCCCTGCAGCATGATGATGATAGGTTCCCCACAGCTTCATGTTCAGGAAGGAGCGTTTCAGCTAATGTGTGCCAAACACAGAATTCACTGTGATGGCCAAAAACATATTGAGCCTTCTACCACTTTGTCTCCAACATACCTTCTGGCAGACACTAGCCAAATGTAATCTGAAAAGTGGCTTTCTCCCATTTTACCATAAAGACAGATTAACCAGCCGTTGATACTGTTACTGACACCAAAAATCACTTGTCACAGATGTGATCTCTGTTCAGTCAGGTTATTGTGCTATTGTAAACAATCCAGAGACATGTGATGGACCACTTTTGTTGATCTCACATTTTCCCCTTTCTTCCTCCTCCTCCATCTGTGCACAGAGGGTGTTGGAAAAGACTGTGCTACCACACCCTCTAAAGCATTATTTAGACAAAGGAAATTAACAAAGGGATTCAGACCTTTTCAGGGATTCATTCTATAGCAGGACAATGACCCAAAAAACAGCTACAGGCTCTGTAGAAGAAAAGAACAAGAGACTCTGCTTCAATTGATGGAATAGCAGCACAGTGTCCATACATACAGATAAAGAGTGAAATTAAAACACACAAGTGCAACACATCTGTTTGAACTTCTGCATCAGTGCTGTGTGTCCCAACGATATTTGATTTCAGTTGCAGAAAGAGTGACACAGGTGTGTTCAGTTGTTGAATTACCTTAAAAGTTGAAATCTATAAAACAAGAAAACTGTAAATGTGTAAAAGCCACTGTGTTTGTGCACAAGGGGAAGCAAAGACGCCATATTAATTTGTTTTATTATGGTCTGGAAAGCTGTCAGAAAATAAATTGTCCTAATACTTCAGCTCTAGTGTGGTTTGTAGTAAACAAAACCAAGCTCTCACAGAAAGGTACTGACTATATCCTGAACTTGTAGGACAGAAGCCTCGTTTTTGTCTTCATTGTTACCCAGCAGCCCAAGGCTTGTAGTCTGTTCATTCAAAAATGTTGTTTGTATGTTGTGTGTTTTGCATTTATTGTGTTTACAGTTTAGGTTTAGCATGTAACCATTAGGTAATTAGAAGTGAACAAAAGAATACAACGGAAGCTGATGAGAATGTCTCTAGGTTTGCTGGGAAGTCTCAAACTGGAGCAGTTGAAAGTTCGTGGCCCGAGATGAAAAGTACAGAATCACCAAAGTGATTGCAGCAGAGGGTGGCATGAATGTGTCTATCAAATTTCATGGCAATTCATCCAACAGTTGCCGAGACATTTCCCTGAAATGTCCCTACAGCAGGGGCTTTCAGCTGATTGTGACCCAGGGACGGCCATTCTGACTAAGAACCAACTTGAGGACCACTGTTGTGGGGTTACTAGACTGGTTGGGCAGATTTTTAATGCTAAAAATCACCTTGGCTTTTCTGTTTTATAAATGTGCATAATTTGGTTATTCACAAACATGAAAATGTGTTTAATAAATTGTGATGCTCAAAGTGAAACTACTTACTGAATACATGGTGAGGAACCACCTGGCATGCCTTCACAGACCACCATGGGTCCATGGACCACTGGTTGAAAACCCCTGCTCTACACCAATGAATGTGTGCACAAACCTTTGTGCTATACCATCCTTCCATGGCAGCAGTTCAATTTTGATCATAGACCAAAATGGTGGACCACCCCTAGCACTATGCCACCCCTTTAAAACAAGTACCGTGGTAATGGTATGGTGATTTGGCTGCCACCATGGTGGTACAATACCAGGGTATTACAGCAGAATTGTACCATCATGGTAGCCACCAAATTAAACATGCCCTTGTAGGCCCATGCTACAACTGTACCATGGTACTTTGCTGTAATGGCATGGATTGGGCCACACATTTCTGTCCGAACCTGACCTGAGCCCTCATCTCATCAAGTGTGATGTACACAATAATGCATCAGTAATTATAATTTAATAATATACATTAATAGTAAATGTGTCATTCTGCATAATGAGTACTTTAACATTTGGTACTATAAGTATTTTTGATGCTAAAACATTGTACTTTTACTTAAGTAACATTTTGAATGCAGACCTTGTAACAGAGTATTTTTACAATGTGGTATTGCTACTTTTATTTAAGTAAGGGACTTGAGTAGTACATCATTGAGCTATGATAACCTGGCTAAAAAAACCCATTAAAAACTGTGTAAAACCTGACCTGTACATTTCGTAGCTGCACATATCCTGTGCTCCAAAACACTGAGGCCTGGTCCAGTTATTCGGGGGGGATTGCTGTCACAGTGTTTGAAACAGAGATTCACTGTAAGGTTTTCCTGGTGTTCATAGCTTTATTTTAATTTTGTGACAATATCACAGATAGTACAAAACATTTACTTTATAGATAAATGCATTTTTTTCTGCTTTGCCATAACTGGGTTTCTTTGATTCTGATTAATTTAGTTTTTCCCTGTCTCTCAAACATTAGTTACTTACACCAGTGTCAGTTTGTCACGGGGAGTCGCACACACTTGTCATTTGTTAATACAGATTAAGGAGAAATTGGGAGCACTTGTTTTGTGCGTCAGATCTCCCTACTGATGCAAATACAGCAGAATCAAAGTCACGTAGAGATCCAGAGAGGTTTGAATTGAGATGGCAACTTTAACACAGTCAGGCAACCATAGCCTACATGTGATAATTCAAACTATAAATGAATGGCACAGTATTTGTATGTTTACATGGTTATACTTCTGAATAAATCGGTGTTAAATCTGACCTGTGCTTTAGGTTATTATAGGTCTAGAAGGTATTTTTAGTCATAGTCTAATACTTTAATTCCAGAGCATACTCTGCAAGTCTGCACAAAATCTATATGGTCAGATACATTCCTGATTGAACCTCTAAAGGCTTGTGCTTAATCAGCACCATACTTAGGCTTCTAATCAATGTAAAGGATGGGTGGAGTGGGGGCCACCGCCTGCCCGACAAATTACAGCGAGTGAGTTATGCGAGTTGTGCCTGGGCTTCAGAAATACCTCACAGCGGCTCAGTTGCCTGACAGGCTTCACTCGTGAATTACAGTGCTGACAACTCAGCGGTCTCTGGAGAAAAGTTCCTGCTGGGATGTCGAGAGTTTGCATCAGTTGTTTGTTCTTTCAGTCCTTGATAAAAGCGCTTCGTCTTCACGTCCTCCTTTGTAACTATACTTTAAGTCTGTGGTGTGTGTGTGTGTGTGTGTGTGTGTGTGTGTGTGTGTGTGTTTGGATTTAAACACCGTGGCCTATCAAACAAAGCAGAACTAGTGGTGTGAATAGTTGAGTGAGTGTGCCATCTAGAATCCTGAGATTTCATCACTTTGATTAAGGTTTGTGTGTTGTGACAGTGTTTTGTGATTGACGAGGGTGATGTACAGAAACCCTGTCGACGATATCAGCCACTGTCCAGATGTCTTTATTGTGGATTAGGTTGCCCACACCTCACTGAGTCCACTTCAGAATATTTGGTCTCTGAGAGAAGCTCTTCAATAGAAAAGCAGAAACCGGGGCACCCATGTTTCCGAAACCCCTTAGTGTGTATGTGTGATACTCACATCAAGTGTTTATGCTGTGGAGATCACAACCTCATTCAGGCACACGCTCAAAGGGAGAGTAACCAGCAGTCATCATAGAGCTTGTACTCATTATGCAGTATTGTGCATTGATCCTTCTTTTATTTGTGGGATGTGTACTAGTTAGTACACTGCAAGATATTTGTAATTATTGGAAGGTTTTAGTAATGCATCATACTGAGCATGCTCAATATGTCATTAGGTAAAGCAGCTCAGTTACTGAAATGATTATCTTAATGGTTTATTTTTCTAATCGTATTGGATAGATTTGTGGTATAAAGTGGAATTAGCAGAGCTGTCTGTTGACATGAATTCAGTTTTTTTGGTTAAATATGCTGTTCTGTACTTTACTCAGTGATATGACCTCATTGGATGTATTCTACACTACATGGCCTTATATGGTATACAGTATAGTACTTATGAACTCTTTTTATAGATTACTGTAAGACACACTTCTTAATTTTTGTTTTGCTATCCTCTTAATTGCCTGAGCCAGAAAATAGAATTTTTTTCAGCTTTTTAATCTTCTTTTTAAAACAACATACAGTCGGAGCTCCTTGTGCTACTGGCAGCAACATGCTATATTTGTTATTGTGTAGTTCACCTCCTGGACCCAGGTGTTTAACAGTAGGATATAAAGGCGATTATTAAAGTTCTAAAAAGTGACACACACACAAAAAACTCATTTGTCTAAATTTCCGGTCATTTAGCAACATGGAGTTCCAGAGGTACAGTAGTGGTGGTAATCACTACACATTGTGTGAGCACAGGATGTGCAAATCAGATTTGTTAATTTGATTTACTGTTATTTCAAGTTTAGGGGCTCTAAAAATGACCTGCAGGAATCCAAATTGTTTTCTGAAGAATGGACTGATGGGCACAGTGAAGTTTTGATTTATAATACAAGGGTAATATCCATTGTCGTGGGTTGTGTAAACACTGTTGGGCCCTGTTCACCACTATATTACTGGTAGAGGCCTAGAGTGGGTTAATTGATCTTATAGGTAGAAATCAAGTTGCAAATAAAGGATGATTAAATGTCTTCATTCACTCAGCAACTTGGTGTCCGACATAAACTTACTTTAATTCACTTTAAGACTGTAAACACCGGGTTTAATTAAAAATAATTAGTTTACACCTACCAATTACATATAAAAACCCACTTCTTATCTCTAATTATCGGCAAGAAAACAATCTTTCTAAACTGGAAATCTAAAAACTCATTACACATCAACCAGTGGACCAACATTCTCATAGAACACATCACACTAGAGAAAATATCACCCACCCATAAGAATAATATATCATCTTTTACTGACGCTTCAGATCCATTTCTAACCACTTTTAACTTAAACCAGATACCTGGGGCTGAGGCCAACCACATTCCCACAAACTCCTAGAAATATAACAAGCAGCTTTTATTTCATTATTGTTACTGTTATTAGACCTCATTGTCCATGCTACTGTTTTGACTCTGTCACACCGATCAATCAAGCCAGATTAACAGAGTATAACCTATTCCCCCCTGTTTTCTTGCTTTTTTACCCTTTCTTCTCTTTCTGATCATTTACTGATTTGTTCATTTAATTTATTTTAGTTTTATGAATATGTGTACGCATATATATCTGGGTATGCATAAATATCTGTATTTATATGTATATATTGTATTTATATGATCAAAATTGCATTGTTATTTTTTTCTTTTATTGCTATTTTATTATTGCAATAATCCATTTTCTATCAAACTGTCTTATTTACCCATTCATCTTTCTCCACCATTAACAAACCAGGAGTTGTATTAGGGGTTGCTCTGCCCAGACCCCAGCAGCTGGGACATGCAGGGGTCTCCGGCAAAATGATGCAACCCCGTGCTGTGAAAAAGTTGGTTCTGGGTCAACTTTTGCCTCACTGGTGGGTGGTGGGTGACATTACTCAGCATAGGAGCTGCACTGACCAATCACGTATGAGTGACGGTCAGAATGTGGACGCCCTTGGGAAGAAGACATTTGTTTACCTTGTTAGTATGAGCACTGTTGAATTTGGGCCACAGTTAATGCATCATAGCAACACTCCATGTGCTTTTTAGTTAGTTAGGGTACTTGATGTTAAACGTTTTTTTATCTGTTAATGCCTACACACTGGTGGTAGAAATTGGTGCTAAGGTAGAATAGGCTACATTAGCAGCATGGCTAACCAACATACAGTGGAAGCACACAGTCTGGAAACATGAATGAAACCACTCAGTGGACTTGTCCCAACACGCCTACAACACTCCCCCTGCAACCCCTCACCCTGCTGATCAACGCAGCCCCTTCTGTTAAAACACAACAGGGAGTTGTGTTTTTGCCGGATCAGTGTGAATGTACAGTAACACAGAGGATGATTTGTCACATAATTCAAAACCCTCCATTGAAACAGCAGTGTGACACAGCTCAAGAGCAGGAGCAGAAAGCCCATTTACCCTGAAGTGCTCTTATTTTTCAGGTAGAGCTTCACATAATTGGTGATTCACATGGTGGGATTGTTTTTTGGACAGTCATTAGTTTATGTTGTTGAGAACAGTTTATGTCACTTAAGTGTGTGAAAAATGGCATTGTCGCTGTTCTGCCAAGTCCTCCTGAGCAGCACAGTCTCTAAACCTTCCACCTGCCTTTTCCGTAGGACATTTTTCCCTCAGCCGATAGTGTACATATAAATAGGAACACTTACATTTAGTTCACTAATATAGCAGAGGAGATCAACATTTTAAGGTTTTTGCTATAAGCTAAGAGATTGATGCTTTTCACTCATCTGGCCTTTATGTCCTGCAAGGCAGAAATGCTTTCTTGGCTCTCTCGTGTACATTATGTTCCTTCTAAAAAGCTATTTCTTCTTTGTCCTTGATAATAAGAAGGAGCTGAAAAACAGGAAAAGCTTGGTTTTTCCTAGGGCTAATTATACATTAGGTTCAAGCTAAATGACCACAGGAGGAGCCATAGACATTACAGACTGTGAGGGGTTATAGTAGGCAGGGTGGACTGCATTCTCTCTAGAAACACTTTTAATGTTGCATCTTAAAATATTGATTCCACCCCACGCTGAATTTCAGGCTTGAGTCTGTCTCTTGTGATAAAGTCTCAAGAAAGCAAGCCAGACAGTAAGAGACAGCAGTTTTTCTGTTTTGTTGCAAAAGTTGCAAACAAACTTTCTCTGATTACTGTTGCTACACAGAAGTGAAGGTTGTCCAAATAAGACATGCCAGGACAGCTGTTTCCAGTGGTGTCTGCCCCGGTTATTATGGTTGTATGGTACCAGAGGTGTAATGATATTTGTAATTTTGTGATACCACGATTGGAAAATGTCTTTAATGTTGTGAGACTATGACATACTTCATTAGTATAACAGTGTGCTGGCTAGAGAATTTGAAACTGACACAGTGGATGCTTCGTTGACTTTTAAAGCTGGTGTGTGGCAGCATTTCACTTTTCCCATTTCAAGAAATGACATGGGTGGAAAGGAAACAAACTAACACTGAACAATTAGCAAATACTGCAGGATGAAGGCAATACTAGCCCCATTTAGGACTGAGACAGTCCTGGACACATCTTGCAGAAACAGTCAGGACACTGCTGTCTGCTACACTTTACCCGGAGATGGAAAAAAACCAGCTACTTAGTAATCACCCTTAAAGTCTTTTTGCTGGAAAAAGTAGACTACAATATTTGAAAACCACCTCTAGTAAAGCACAAACTTCACTTTTATGCCTTGTGGCTTTTTTGTCTTCTTCCCCTCATTCTGGTGCGCCAAGCAGCAGTTTGCTTATTACTGCCCCTGGTGGCCTACCAGCACATGACAAACTTCATTTTACATTGTGCTTGTGATATGAATTAGAGCTGCATGATTATGGCAAAAATCATAATCACGATTATTTAACATGATTGCTCATTGATTTTAGAAACGTTGTGCATTTGTTGAACTTAAAACATGTCTTTTAACAGTGCTTTTTTTTTTTTTACTTTATGATTCAACTGAAGAACAAATTATTTTATCTACCTACCTGTGATTGACAGTTCAGAGGAAATTACTCATTATTTAATATTTATTTTATGCATAAAACTTTGGACTTAAACTTAAATATTGTCTGTCATAAGAATCGCACAAATTGCTGGGCTCACCATGACACAGCCACATCCTTCTCTCTCCCTCTTGTTTAACAGTCAGGTTTCATACATTTTCGTTTTAGATGGTTCATAACATTTAGCTGTTATCTTTACAAGCTTGCTATGGTTAACACAAACTGCGAGCAAAGCTGAAATGATTGCTTCTCTTCAAGTTTATGCTCATTTAGCAGCGGTTTTGATAGGTTTTGATATTCTTTAAGTCACTTAACTCGTTAGAGATTCAGCAGGGGCATGCATTACTATTCTTATTAAGATCCCACCTTGTAGTTTTCCTGACCAGCTTCTAGACTATTGTTGAGCTTGTTTTTCAAGTTTAATAAGAGCTAATATTTGAAAACCATCTGTACTGAAAAGCAAGAACCCCTTAATCAACAAAAATAGCATGTCTTCAAGTAAGAAGAGACTAAAGTGGTCAATTTATTGACCGGGTTCCATCAGTACCATCCTTCCATAGTCAGCTCCCCTTCGCCCATAGGTGACTATTGATCAAGGTGAGATGAAGGGTGACCAGGAGGATTAGGGTGATTTCACAGATTGGTGCACTGCCAATTGAGCGTAGCTCTTGGACATAGCGCAGAAAAAGAAGCAGCCTCATCTGGGTCACTGAGGTTGTCTTCCTCTGACTCCACCATTATAATAACAGCTGATCATGTACAGACTGCTGTTAGGATGCTTTTTATTAGCCTTACACTTAAGTGGTGTTGAGTCAGCCCATGTGCAGCTGTAGTTAAGACTTAGCAGTGTTGATTTGTCAAATTGCTTTATTATTAAAATGACTATCTACAAACAAGTCATTTTCCTGTCTTTACTAAAGTTCATCTGCTTGTGTAATGCTAGTGTCAGTTTTGTTTGGGGAAAAAAATAGTTTTACAGCACCTACAGGATCCTACACGTCAGGAGCCGAGGTTGTGTAAGATTTCTTTGAACCATTTCATTAATGTATTCATTAGAGTACATTACCCTTTCAGAACCCCACAGTAGAGTTTGTGGTTGTTATGGTCATTGAAACTCTTGTAGCATCTTTTTTATGTTGCTGTTGCATGTTGACCTAATTGTGCCCCATGTCATTAATGATTAAAGGATAAGATTGGTCATTTTCTATATTAGTAGTCTTTTCAACAAACCCTATGCAGAGACTAAAACCAACAATGAGCTGCCTCTGCTCAGGTTAATGCCCGTTTGTGCCGTAGACCTCCGTTGTTGTTAAAAGCACACACACGCAGCTGAGTCTTACTACTTCAGACGCTGTAAAGTTGTGGGTGTTTGGAGCTTTTGGGGCATACAAATATTCAGGTCTTGTATTTCGTAATGAAGAAACGTGCCACGCAGTACAGCGGTGTGTTTCACTGAGGTGTTTTTAATCATTTTGAACAACAGTGAAGGCGTATGCAGATTGTTGAAAATGCCGTCAGTAGAGAAAATACCTGGCCTTATCCTTTAAGGATACTTGAACATGTATTTGGCTGCATTCAAGTGTGTTTCAAAGGAATACATCTCTTAAACCTGTCTCAGAAACAGTAAATTGTGAATTGCTCTGCCATCATTTTTGAGTTTAGATCACCAAAGAGCCCTTGGAGACTGTTAAAGAAATCTACTGGTCTCGACTGTCAGCAAACTGTAACTCTCCATCACGGTGGGGCTGAGTATTGGCCACAGGGGAGCGTACTGGTCAATAAAGCTTCGAGTCACATATTAAAAATATGCATGGATGCAGATGGCTTTACTTGTCTCTGGTAGCTCAAAAGCCAGAATTAATTGAACTATGGGGGATGCTGACCTTTGCTAAGTGCTCATTACAGAAAGCAGCACATGGGATATAACCAGAGTGTTGTGCAGGGAAATGTGTGTTTGTTAGGCTACACTGAGTTGAGCAAATGAAACACAAACTATTACACCTGTTTTTTTTTTTTAATTTTATTTACATTTTCTCTTCTCTGGCTGCAGTGACAGGACTTTCTACCTAATTTTGTGTATGTATTTCATGCTTGACTAAAACGTGTATACAGTGCTTTCAGAACCCCCCAGATTTCTTTTGCATTTACAGTACATTGGCATACATGATAACATCCCTGTAGTATTTTGATTTGATTTGATTTGATTTATTCTTTCAAGCATGTAAAGACAGTTGATATATCAACACACATAATTTTACACATATCCAACAAATGCTAATCCAATATCAATTTGCTTATACCTAGTACATGCTTGAATGGAGTAGGAAGAAGTCAGACTTATCCAGTCCTACCCCATGACATCATCTTACCATCATTGGTTTGCAAGCAGTATCTCTACATAAATAATTCTCTTCTACACCACACAAGTAATATATTAAAGAATTTTATATTGGCAAACAATTTCATAACAATCATTATTATTCGAAGTTTTCAATGCCATTGGAAAAGCATTACAAATCAAATTGAGAAGTGTGCTTTTGTTCTGTTTCAAAGACAATTTTGACATGGTTTGGGTTCACATGTGACCAGTTGATGTGACTGAACACCAGCATAGTTTGCATGAAGATTTACAGACAACAGTGTAGAGCAGAAGCTTTTTACCATGTAGCTCATATAATAGCTCATGTTCAATCTACCTGTAATACTGTCAGCTTTATTTTCAGTTTGTTTTGTTATCAATGAGGGATCCATCCTATAAATAAAATTAACTTAGTGTAGCTATCAGTGCTACGTCAAGAACAATAGCAATATTTTAATTCGGCCATAAATGAAGCAAGCCATCATGTGTTGTGTGTGTGTGTGTGTGTGTGGAGGATGTATTAATTACATCTCTACTCTTATAGTGCAACACAGACCTTATACAGTAAATGTGTACAGTACAAGTAACTTTTGTCCAAATGAGAATTAACATAAATGGCTGTAACTGTAAGGTCATCTGCAATCAGAAACTGTCCTAAAAAAGTAGTTTTGTTCTTAAGTGATGTCAATGGAAAACCACTATTTTTTCTCCTTAAATTATAATGACACCATTGAACAATGGTGAAAACTGGCCTGTGGTTGGACCTGATTACTGACCATAGATTTACTGTAATATCATATACAACATCATGCTATAAGAATCTATGAATGGAGGTATAAGTGGACAGGGGATTGTTATCTTTGGTCAAAAGTCTTTGTGGTCTACAGAGTGTACTGAGGTGCTGATTTAGAGAGAAGACAAAAAAATTAGTGGAAAAAACGGCCTCAGTGTAATCACCACATAGTACAGTGAACTACTGTATTTATGATCAGAAACTGAACTGAGATGTGGTTGTTTTCTGACAGCCCACTTCATTGGAGTTATTTTAGCTATAGAGTATGTCTGACTCTTTCACCAGTGCTGTATAATACATCATATCCTCTTCCCCAATAAACTCATAACACCATTTTCTGTACCACATCTTGGCAGCTCTGTCTAAGCTTTCCATCTGACAGCTCTGCACTGCAAAACCCTGATGTTGAGACATTCATCAGGGCTGGGAAAACATTGTTTGACTAACAATAACAGCGTTTTTAATGATTTGCTGTCGCTGTAAGTTGCTGCTTATGAGAAACAGCACAACCCAAAGCCTTCAATATACATTTAGACACACATTCACAGACTGTGCACAGATCTTTGAGTTCACAACTCTGTAGTTCTTTGGTTCTTGTGCTTTTGTTTTTTTTTTGTTCCTGATCTGCAGTGATAAAATACAGCAGAACTCATGTAAAACCAGTGCTGACTGAATCTTTGAAGGTTGCGTATTATCTTGCAGTTTAATCCTAAGGAACATCTGATGGAGCCTTCTACCTGTATATGCTGAAATTAAATTAATTTGAGAAAGTGAATTCTCTGCAGTTTGTGTCCTCAGGTACATCTCAATACAAGGCTATGATTAAGACCTTGCAGTGCAACACTTATGGAAAACTAAAGTATGAGGGGTGACAATTGTACCATTTTACTCATGAGACAACAGCACTGCTAACCAAAACAAAGTACTGCATTTCTTTTCTATTTTTTTATGCAACATGCAAATGCTGACAGTTATTGATCAGTAATCTGGTCAGATACACTGTGCTCTGGGCCATTAAAAATCATACTTGTCAATGTTCACGGCTGTTTGAGTGATGAATGTATGTTTCTTAGTGTCTCTCTCTCTTTGTCACAGGTAACCTGAGGTCCAGTCCCACCATTGTCATCCACTAGGTCTTTTTCCTTGTGATTCAGCTTCAACAGATTACCAATCTTCACAGTCAGTTTTGCTCAAGGTAAGCTACATTTTGTGTCTCCAGGTAACATTTTTCATTCCTGAATTTGTATTTTTATAATGGCTTTCTGCTGGGGTTAAATTCACATTTTTTTATGTAGGGAGCATTTCTCATATTTTATCATTTTTATCATAAAAACTGATTTCATTGCATCTGAATATGTGTACAACAGTAGTTAAACTAGCTAAAGCATCAGTTTAATTTGACATTTCCCCTACTTGAATTCTGAACACTATCTTGGCAAAATGAAATAATTTAATTCATAAAGTGTCTTCCTAAATATTCCTAATAATATTACAAAAAAATTATATCTTTGACCAAATTTAAGCACACATGTCTATCTTTCTCACTTTACCACAAATAGAGATGAATGAGATGAGAGTGGTTATTATTATTATTATTATTATCTCTTTATTTATCTCTCTTTCTCACACACACACACACACACACACACACACACACACACAGTCTGAGTCTTAAGCAGATTGATAGTAATTACAATCAGCCCAACATCATACATAAATATAGAAGACTACAGTGTTTCTCCTGTTTTGAACAGTTTTGCAAAGAAGTGGTCGACTGCCAGATTTTAAATGACCAAAATATATAGTTTGGGTGACTAAAATACATAAAAGTGTTGTTACGAGCAATGGGTGAATTGATTCTACAGACACGACGCATACAGCAGAACAACATGTCGTGTTTTACAAGGAGAGGTTACACTGACAGCTTCAGTTTACATTAATGACAAGCTATTAGCAAGTTAGACAAACCATGACATTTCCCCCACTCAGAAGTCCCCACATTATGCACGGAGGAGCTAAAAGTTGACTTTACATTCGATATAAAGTGTAACCACAAAATTTTATTTCATTACTGGACTTTTGTCAGTAAAGTTGTTTGCCTCAGACTCAGCTCAGCATCACTATCCATTCATCTTGCGGAGGCTGTTTTTCTGCTTCACCTGAATTATACCTGTCTCCACACAGCAGACACCTGTTTAAAAAAAAAAACATCCAGCTTTTCTGACTTCTCGGTGCCTCCTCATGGCCTCGCTCATATTACACCTAATGAGAACACTCCACCAGTCGTCCAGAAATGAACATCATCATGTCATCCCTTTATGGGACAGTGTGGGTGGGAGAATTTGGCTTGTACCACCTCTGTCACTCAGGGGTTTATTCATCATCACCATGACTTTTTCCAGGGCTGTCAGTGTGCATGCTTCCGAGATGGCCGGATGGGATGAGGAATAGGTCCACTGTCGAGTCTTATGTCACTGTCAGGCCCGGAGCTGCCTTCAACAACACTCCCAGGAAACAATCATTATACAAACATTTTGAAGATGTAGGTGCCTCAGCGGAGACATGCGTCCTATCGGCCAGTTTGGAATTCAAAATTATGTGGAAAAAAATGTTGTAATGACTTAAATTAGTACTAATAATAGTAGTAGTAGTAGTAATAACTAGAAATTTCCATCAGTAATGTCTTAAATTCTCCTCTTGTCCCATTGCTGTGAAGGTGGTGATGATACATGTAAAACTCACAACAATAACTGTGAAGATCAAACTAATTATGTGACCTTAAATATTTTTTCGCTAGGATTCAACAGTTTTGGCCATTTCAGATAAAACTTCACAGCTTCATTTAACACTGATGTTTCCCTGCTGCCATCTCTACTGTTGAAGCTAATGTTTATGTAAAGCAGAGATTGATTTCTGTGCAAACAAGATTGGTTGTGTCAGGCACATAACCCCACATTGAGCTGCTGCATGCAGAGCTGTTTTCTGATTGCAGTGTATGCGTGTGTGTGTGTGTGTGCCCTGCTATTTTATTTTGTACAAGATACAGGAGATTTTAACTTTTCACTGCTCTTTTCTCCTGACGTACATTCAACCACCCTCCCTGCACTCCACAGGAAATTACAGCGGGTCTCCCCAGGCAGAAGTTTCATTGCCTTGTGAATCAAGTCTTATGTCGTTCACATTTGAAGAAATCTCCATATTTAAACCCTACAGTAGTTACACTGCTTGTCCTGTTGTTTTTGTATTATTACATTGCTTACCTACAGTGACACTGACTGCTTGTGTTGTTTTTAAACCTGCTTGCATCAGTTTTATCTCCTTGGCCCCACTGATTAATTTTTATCAATGGTGCCACTCTTGTGAATTACAGTAATTTCTCTGACAAATTCTCTTTGTTTCCACATATTAGCTTTTTTGTCTGGAAAGAAAATGCAAAGAGAGTTGAACATGATCTTTTATAGAGTTTGTAGTTCACATGCGAGCTTTGGAATGTTAAAGACAAAGAATTAAAACATTAAAAATGTTTTGTTTAATCTTCAAAAAAGATTGAAAAAGAACAGATTCACTTACTAAAGACGGCGCCTGTTCTTTTAGAGTTTGCGTCCTTTATGCCGCACGCCTCAGAAGAATCCCATTTAATGTGGAGTGTGTGAGTAGTCTCAGATTTAAATGAAGAGCAGGGATTTCTGGCACAACTTCACCTGCTTACAAGATGCATGTAGAAGGGAAAATGTGAAGATATAAAAACTCAGATGTGCAGTATGGGTCAGGGTCAGTGAGACCAATGAGATATCACACACTGGCTATGTGATGAAATGACACAAGTTACTGCAGATACTGAGAAATTTAACAATACTTTGGGCAGTTTTAATTTGTTTATGCTGCAGTGATGAACAATGAAACTAGGCATTGTTCCTGGGAAACCTATACTTCAGAAAGTATTCAGACCCCATCCGTTTTTTCACACTTTTTGGTGTTGTAGATAAAATTTTAAATGGTTAAAATTTCCATTATTTCCCATCAGTCTACATTCAGTAACCCATAAAGCCAAATTAAGATTGTGTTTTTAGAAAATGTTTGTAATAATCACAATAATCACAAACTGAAATGTCTCATTTACAAAAATATTCACACTCTATGTTGTGACACTGAACCGTGGTCAGGTGCGTCCTGTGTGCCTCTTCAGCTCTTGATACCGGCACTGTGTTTTGTTCTACAGTACCTTTCATCAGTGATTTATGGACACATCACAACAGTCTTTTAAAGGTGAAATCTTTTTCCTCTCTTTCTCTGCTTCCCTAGGGACAGAGCGAGGAGGACAATGGGAGTCGGTGGGGGTTCCCCCCAAGCCCTGCTGTGGCTCAGCCTGTTCGTCTTGATCTCTCAGGCATTGCCCCTCAATCCAGATGACCCCAATGTGTGCAGCCACTGGGAAAGGTCAGTCTCTCCTATTCAGTGTCTTCACCAATATTCAAAGTGAAATAACACTGCTCAAAATGCTGCAGTGAACTAATGGACTCCCTACCACAAATCAAAACTGAAGGTTTGCCAATAACCGAGAGCAAAAGGGAAAACGTTTACTCCTGGGGACATACCATAAATTCAGAACAATGGTTATGTGAGTAGAGGCACTATGTCATTCCTGATGAGAGCAACACGGAGCGGACTGTAGGTGCTGTGGTCAATAATCTCTCAGTGTAATTGTGGAAATTAATATTACCTCTAACTGTGGCAGTTCCAGGTGTGGATTGTTACAGGAAATAAAATCGGCACTGAACAACAGAAGTATACAAGTCATTTAGGATTCTTGAAAATCCTGAAAGTTGGTACTTTTTAGAAAAGTAAATTAAAGCTTTTAAAGTTGTCTGAAAGAATCAGTGACCTTGAAACATTTTTCATTTTTAAAAATAAATAGCACTACAAGGACACCCTGAGCACTCTGTCCTGGGATCGATACTACACATCCTGATGACCTGTTTTTAAAAGCAAACATTACTGACCATATTGCATCATGGGAAAAATAAGTGTTCTCTGTGATGTTTAGCTTTTACATACCACATTGCCATTTTGAGTTTTCTGTTTTCACCAAAACCGTAGGAGTTTTTGGAAAAAGTGTTTGATTTGATGTTGGATTGCTGGAGGCAATGGTATGTTAATTTCATAATGACAAAAATGTTTTCAGGATTAGATCCTGAATTATATATATTTGTACCAACTGTTTCTAGGCCGCATCCTCATTTGTGGTTTTCTGTCCCTGCAGCTATGCAGTGACTGTGCAGGAGTCTTACGCTCATCCATTTGACCAGGTCTACTACACACGCTGCACCGACATCCTCAACTGGTTCAAGTGTACCAGACACAGGTATGGACGCAGAGAGCAGCACGTTTGCAGATAAAGCTGGAGTGTGGACTAGAGTAGCAACTCCGGATCACTGTCACTCTCATTTAATCTCATGATTGTGTTTGATTAACCAGTTAATAAATCACTTCCTAATGTATCATAAGATTATAACTGTTGACAAATAGATTAATAAGCACTTAGACTTGCTTACAGCTACATTATAAACCAATAATTAAATGTTTTTATCCTGCTGGCGAATTCTCAGGGCTTTCGGCTAAAACAGCTCTTGAGCCCAGTGAGACTCCCTTATTAATTAGAGTAAAAAGTAATTATTATTAGCATGTGTGGACTATTAAATGGATATAAAAGAATTCATGTGATCACATTTTACCCCTTCCTTTCTTTATTTACTGTAGTGACATTTTCAGACTCAAGCCAGTTTGTATGATTCCTCTCATGCAGTCAGTCACTACAGTCTGCTACTGTACCTAATACCACCAGTTCACCTCTGTCATTTTGATGAGTGGCTGTTGGTATATCAGCTTTAATAACCACATTAAGGTTTATAACCACCTGTTTTCCTCCAGTTCCTGCACCCAAGAACTGAGTTATTTATCTTAAATGAAAATGTCAGAATGCATCTCCGTCCTTGAATGAGTCAGAGAAACTCCCTTAAACGTTTACTGTAAATGTGGCTTGTGTTTTTTTAAGTGTAGTTATGCAAACACATTTAAAGTTCAGTATGTTATTGCTCTCTTTCTCTGTGTTTTGTCATGTGTATAGGATCAGCTACAAGACAGCCTACAGGAGAGGTGTGAGGACCATGTACAGGCGACGCTCTCAGTGCTGCCCAGGGTTCTATGAAAGTGGAGACCTGTGTGTTCGTAAGTTGTGCTGATGCCTATGCGCTTTTTCAGTTTGGACCAATTCAGACATTTATATAAATATGCAAAATTTATACAAAATCTTGTTGTATTACCTGTAAGGAATCATACCAGAGAAGCTGAAGACTATATTTGTAACGGTCACAATTGTAATGGTTCTTTGCCTACACAGAATCAGTTACATCAGTTATAATTAATCAGTTATTATTACATGTTTACCGTGGTTACTTGCTAACAAACTGACACATATCATCAAATCCTGGTCATTCCATTTAAATACTAAGTAGTTTTCTTTTTTTATCTTGATTTGTTGTATTACAAAATACTAATTATATCTAATAATTATTTATGCATACATAATTTCTTAAGCACATAATGAAGTATGAGTAATAATGCTTTATTTAATGCAGCACAGTCAGCTGGGCTTGGCCAAAGCTCATAAGGTGTTATTTGATAATATAAAGACATGGCTGAAAAACATCTCTATATGAAAAAGATTTTGCGTTTAGCAAACCAAATATAACTGAGTTGGAGGACTGGCACAGCACAGGGCTGTCCCAGTCAGGAGGGCTCCACAGGGCCAAGATTAGTTACTTTTATTCTGTGACTGTGTTTCTGACTGTGGACTCTCTTATTACCAATAAGGTTATTATGATTTACTGAGTGAGTACCTTTGTAGATGACATTGCAGTATCTGGAAGGACTGGCTTATGATGTACAGCGGAGTGAAAGTTTGGATGAATGTCTGACCGTCCATGCCTCTTGAATGGTTAAGGGATGAACTAGAACAGATAGTGCAGAAGAGACTGTTGTGTTAGAGGATCTGTCAGTTAGTACATGACTGCAGTAAACATTCTTGACAGTGTACATAGTTAATAAAGGCAGAAAGCAGCTCTGAGCCCTGTGGGTTTGGGTGAAGTTAAGAGTTCACTGCGATTCCATAACAGGTGAAAATTGTCAATAAAGTTAAACTTCCAATGTGCTGAGCCACACTCTGGTTTCAGCCAGGAGTGTGGTGGCAGCAGATGGGGAAAATCTGCAGTCCAGACCTAAGGACTGTATTGGACCAGAAATCAGATTTTGTTTCCCAGTGTTCTATAAGGCAGAAAGAACCTGAGTGTCTGGATGGCTGTGCCAAATTTGAAGAAAATTCCCTCGAGTTGTTCTCGACATATCATGTCCACAAGAATTGTATGGATGTAGGTATGTACTGTATGTACAGACAAACAGACAACCCGAAAACGGCTCACTGCTGCGAAGAAGACTGTGCCTTTAGAGAGATACAGACCAACGACACGAAGAGCGACATGACACAAGCTCTGATCATGCCCAGCCAATCAGAAGTTAGCAGAGGGTGTGTGTGTGTGTGTTCCCGGCTAAAAATGTATTTACTGTAAGTTTGTTCAACTCACTTCTGCTTGTGAATATAATGATTCCTTCATTACAGAACAATGACTGAAAAGGTCAAAATCCTGAGTAATATTTACTGAAATTGTCTAAGAAAAAACTAATCTCAGTATAACGTATATAACAAGTATTGTATGACCATTTTGTTTTACATAATAACCAAGTTAAATACTTGAGGTTTTTTGGAAATTGTTTTTTAAAGTAATATAAAAATGGATAAAAATGTTACAAAGTTGTCAGTGTCCAATTTTACAGTAATTCTATAAAAAGACCACAATAATAGTTCACATTTTGATGCAGGAAATCTAGATTTCTTTCCATAATAGTGCTTTTTTCTTAAACAAGTGAAGGTGCTGTTATAATGCTGCCGGATGCACATTGATCAAATGGCAGTAAACGTATCCAGCATAGCCAACATATATAACATTGTTTCCTATCAGACAGTACTTTCTCCAGAATACAGTTGGATATGAAATATACACAAGGGAACGTGTGCTTTGCATAGTGTCTCTGCAACAAACAAAATCATTTTCCTGTCATGTGCATTGTTATTTCCAAACTTTTTCCACTTGATACACATATCCAGGCTTGTTAAAATTGCAGTGTATCTTATGGAACAATGATTCTGTCTCAGTCGTTATCTTTTCACTTGCGCTAGGCTGTTATCTATATCTGCTGTAAGAGCTGTCAAAGTTAAATCAATCTGGCTCTGTTACAAAGTGGATCTGTTTCTACTTACAGAGAGCTTTGAAATCAGCGTAAACAGAAGGAGAAGAGCAGAAAGGCGGCTTAAACAAGCTACAAGCACAAAATGTTTGTTAATATAGAGTCAGATATCCCTACTCTGATTTTCTTGTGTAATCCAGTGATTCACTGGGCAAGCCAAGCTGAGACTCTCATAATTATATTGTTCTTTTAAAGAAAAGGTCTTATTTCTCATTTTTCACACTTACCTTATCAACAGATGAATGTAACTTGTGTTTGACTTTACTGGTGCATGGGTTGGATCTTTTGTTAAAAAAGCTCGGCCATTGAGATGAAACACCAGTATTTATCTACAGTTATTTTTGTTTGAAGCTCTTAGTAATTCCCAGTCACAGAAAAACACAATCCTTACATCAAGTAAAACCTCAGATAGTGATGTTCACTCAAGACAGAAATGACGCATACATATAAATCATGTTCTTTATTATGTTAGAGAAGCACAAACAGTGCACAGTCGGGCTTCTCTTATATACTGTATCTGTTCATCTCATCACCCCTAACAACGGTGTCCAAGTCTTGAACACGCCAACTCACAGGCTGACATGGCTGACATGCTTAGGCCTTTAAGTGAACTTCTGCACATTGATCAATGCTTACTCGTACACAGAAGAAGGAGCCTTTTAGAGAAGCAGAGGTTTCTTTTCAGGATGCCAGTACAATATGTGATTCACTTACTTAAATTTGTTTTTTTTTCCATCTTCACTGGACATTAATGTTTTGGTTCTCATGGTAAAAATTCCCTCATATTTTGAGAGGACACTTAAGCTTTGTTGTCCTTTTTATTTTGCCTTTAGCCAGCTAGAATATGTGTGTACGTATACATTGGCTGTTTAGGGATGTGTCTGAACATGTGAAAATAAATCCATATACAGTCAAGCCCCTGGAGTGAGCTAGACTGTCAGTTGGATTTCATATTACAAGAGTGGAGTAGTGTTTGGAGATGATCAGACAAACTGGATATGTTTTCTAAATGTTATTTAGAAGAACATTTTTATAGCAGTTAGTATACCTTCTTGTCTGTCCTTCTACCTGCAAGAGAGAACATGCAGATAAATGGGACAGGATCTAAATGCAGACAGAACAGGTCCAATATAGAAAACTAGGCTTCAATGATAACAGCTGGAGAACAGATAAACAAAGCAACAAGAGGACTGTGGTAAAGTGGCTGACTGTGAAAGCTGCACAGCTGTAACAATGAGACAACTAAACCAAGAAGAGACTTGAGTTCATATACAAACAGGCACACGCATAAAACTAGGACCAGGAAACAGACCAGAAGTGTGGAGAACGAATGTCTAAAGCATAAATCAGTCCAGCCGTGGGCATTGGAAAGCAGGGTCTGAGTCTGAAGGATACACAGATCACAACTCAGGTGAGACAGGGAAACAAACAAGACAACGTTCATCTATGATTTTCTGCAGTGAGAGAACGCTGGGAGCTGCCTGAACATCCAACATCAGCAGCCACACCTGTCAGAGCCAATGTGAATATCTGTAAGAGAAAAAGAATTTGTTCCTGCTCAGTATTTATCTCATGCTGCTGTACCCTTCTTGATCCAGCAGATGAAATCAGTTATCCGCCCTAGATAGCAAATTCTTTAGGGCAGTGTTTGTTTTGTTTGTTTTTTTGTTTTTTTTGAGAAGAAGTGAATGGGTTTGCCAAGGTGGTGGGGAGGGTAAAGAGGAGCGTGTTGTATGTCTGTATTCAACATCTGCTTGGAAACAACTTTATTAGATTCACCCTGAGGACATAGACAAATACTCCTCCACTCCATTGTGTGGACACACACACACAAACAGTCTCCCGCTCCCATCAGCTGAGTAATTTGGCCGCCAGAAGCTAATTCCTCAATGTTAACTACGTGGAGATACCCGCCTGGTTTGCTAATGTTAACGGGCTCAGACAGGTCTTTTGTTGTGTGATATACACAGCATGAGCTAATTGAAAGGTTTCCTTGTTCGAGAAAGGAGGAGGAGGGGAAGGCTGCTAATTTGGTTAGAGTGCCATCTTCTTTTTGTGTTTCCTGGCTGTATGATGGGTTTGTAGACTGTTTGCCATTTCCTGTTTATCTGTACACTATCGTAGATAAATGTAATAATGAGCAGGATGTATACATTTCTGTTTTTTTGCTTCTTTTGACAGTCACCCTAAATTGAATGCATCTTTTATTGCTACGTGTTGTAGAATCCATTTGTTATTGTTCTTCTCAGCCTGAGGCCATTTTTTAATCTTTTGCTAGTAAGAGTTCACCCTTAGTTGTCCCCATTTTCATTCTCTGTCCAACTCAGTCTGTCCTCATTTTCTTGAATGCTGCTTGGGTCGCCTCGCTGACCACTGAACATGATCAGCTTGGCTGTCTGTGACCTCATCACCAGCAACCTGCTTCAACCTTCGCTCCCTCGCTTTGCTGAAACCTTACTCAATATGTTATAAATTATCGCTGGAATGTGGTTTGTGATCACGTACTAAAACAAACAAAAAAAAAATCTCTGTACACTTTTTCCAGTTAATACAGTTTCTATCCTAAAATAGTCCACCACAGAAATCTTACATAGCATAGACATACTGTATATTGTGTGTGTGCTACTATCTGCATATTTATTTTAGGAAAATATTCACATGCAGACTTACACCTTTAGACCATTTAGAGTGCTTTGAATTTAGTAATAGGTAGTTTTTTTCCTGCCATTTGCAATATTATATATATCAACCAGACAGCAAGTAAAATTTACACATTGTTTTGTTCTTGGTGCTTAGTTCAGCACATTCAGTTTCATGTGAAATGATGCATACTGCATTGACGTGCCAAGTCACAGCTTAAATTTGATCTCAGAGAACTGTATGTGAGATATAGCCTATTTAACACGTAGTGCCCAAAAGTGTATGGGATTAATACTAGATGTTTCTTGAGCAGCTGTGTTGTTTCAGTGTTAGTTCATGGTCAAAAAAAGCTCACACATGTCTCACAGTTGACCGAGGTTTAACAGTAGATTGCGGTGGAGTTGTTTGTCAATATCAGGAGTAATGAGGTGAACATGGAAGTTTATACAAATACCCTCAGCACCTGATTTACTACCACTGCGACAGAGGAAAAGGGGGGGCAGCAGCACTGGACCACCAATCAAAGCTGTCAAATCAATTGAGATACACCTCTTTTTATATCATCAAAAAACCTAAAAACAAACCTACCAGAAAAATGACCACTTGTACACACATCAGCCAGATAATATCTATGAAAACCGGCAGAAATCACCCCTGGGAGAAATATATTTGATTTGAGTTTTTAATTTGGCTCATGTCCCATCTGCAACTAAATATCACAAAATGTCTGAATATTGAACTTAAAATTATCTCCATCTTTTAGCCTGTAACCTATTTGTTGACACTTTGTACATTGCTGTGCGTCACTGAATAATGCATTTGTATCCCGTTACTTTTCTATATACATTTTTAACCTTTGGAATTCAGAAGTGAAAGAGTTGAATAATTTTATGCGAACAAGCATGAGTCTGAATGGGAGATACAGTATGTTAAGACTTCTTTTTTTGTTCAGAACAAGAACAGCTTTATTGTCATTCCCTGTTGTCCTAAGATGTCGTGACCAGCCCTGTTTACATGAGATCAGGCACTGGAGAAAAATGTCAGGTGTGCGCTTAGAGTCAGTCCCACTGCTGTTGATCCTGGTGATACTCATACCACCGCTCTTATTCTTCCTGAAGCAGCAGATTAAGAGATCCAAGGGTGCTGAAGACTGCTTCAGCATGCTGACACAATAGCTGGAATTAGGTGGCAATTATTTAATTTATCTATTAATCTCGTTGTACTTGTTGCTGATATAATCCTCCTTGTAGCTGTTTCTGCTCCAGTCTGCTGGATGAAAGGATTACGTTACTCGCTTAATGATTTATCAGCTCTCGTTCAGGATTACAACAGCATGTGTCTTTGGCTCTCATTAAAATCTGAGCCTGTATGTGCACAAAATTTCATCTTGCTCTCTGAAAATATCCTGGACAGTATAAAGATCTCATCCAGTACAGTAAACTGTGTACTTTTTCAGAACACTTAACAAGGTCAAAGTGTTTTGATTGCAGCATCCATTTCATTGCTGTTTGCTTTACAGTGAAACTTGATGACAAATGACTCCTCTTGTGCAGTGGTTTCCAAACTGATGGTTTGCAACCCCTTCGAGGGCTCACAAAATTATTAACAGTATAAGGCATAAGCAAAAGATCATTAACGACTATTAGCAAAAACAGTTTCTTCCAAAACTCAGGATAGAAATGGCAGTCTGGAGACTGGTCTAAAATTTGACAACACCGAAGGTTTTAAAATCATCTGGAGCAAATCCTAAAGTCAGGCAACCATTAATAAAATGGAATGATAGATCCAATAGTGTTAAAGACCTTTTTAAATAAAACTGATGGGATGTTGTCCAGTGAACAATAGATTGGTTTCAGATGATGGACAACCTCTGAAAGCAGCCTTAATGAAACGGGCTCAAACAGTTGGTTGAAAACAGCTGAGCACACAGGAGCAGCAGAGGAATCTGGAGCAGGTAGACCTTAACTATTTTATCCACAAAGAATAGAACCACTGCTCTAGGAAGTATAGAGATACAGTTACATAGCCGAAAAATGGGAAATGAGGGTAAATGGGCTCTTAAATTTCAGTAGCTGAACACAAGATAAGTAAGTAAATGAACAAATGCTCAGTGGCTACCTAAAGTAGCTGTCCTTTTATATGAATGCCAGCAGTAGAGAGAGACGGGAAACCTTGTCTCATCGGTACTTATACACATGGCATGTGACAAAGGTCCCCAACTAGAATAAAATGGGTGTTGCTACACCCATTGTATATGGTATGCCTCAAAACCAGTGAGCCAGCAAAACCCTCCAGTGAGACCTTAATGAAGCAGGCTAGAGTAACCACAGAGACTTCACATTAATCAACACTCATACTAGTTGTTTTTGAAAAGGTTATATGGTAATTTTAGAAAACATTGACAAGCACACACATACATGTATATGGACTCGCTGAACAAATTCTTTGATACTTACTACGTTGATATCTTTGATATCTTTAATATTGAACAGTGTTTCTAATTCTACAGTGCTTGGTCCAGTCTTATCAGTATCTTTTAAGTCATAGTGTTTTGTTTGTGTGTTTGTTATGTCAAATATCTAATTCTTGTTACCTTCATTACACTTAAACTCATTTGTGAGTGATGCAAGTCCTGCTCACAGTATCTTTCTGTATTACAAGCAGAAGCACTACCTCAGTGTCCCCCCACTAGTAAATCTTTAGTCAGTGAGGGGCTCCAAGTGGCTGCACAGATTTCTGTCTTAATGCATGAAAACAGCTGTAAAATGTTAACACACTGCAGCTATAAATTTTGAAAGGACAGACTCTCTACCCAAGTACCACAAAATCCATAAAACCTAGCTTTACACGGGCTAGTCCTAACTCTTGTTTTTACTTTTCTTCCTGCTCACATGCATCTTTGCAACTGTCAAAACATCATTCACCTTCTTCTTCATTTATGTGATGCTCATTTTTTCCTGTGCACATATTTATGCACATCAAGATGCCTGTTCCTGTTATAGAGGAATCAGTTGCACAAACAGAGCACTAGAGCAGCAGCACATCATATCTCTGTGATGGAGGAGCTGAAGTCTCCGAGCTGTCAGCCTATTTTTTCCCAGCATGATCCCTACCTGATGTATGATGCACTATTCATGCTCTGATACACAAGTGATCTTCACTAAATAAGTTGGAGGGAATGTTAGGTAAAGTTCAGCTGTTCGGTTTTAACACAGCACAGATGATAATAAAGTCGTTTTTTGTTTTGATTTTTATTCCATTAAACGATTTATATATGGCGTTGTTTAGTGTGCTGGGTTAAATTACCATTTTTGTAGTTTCCCTCTTTTTTTGAATTACTATTTCTGAGCTCTGCTACTGTGTGTGTGTGTGTGTGTGTGTGTGTGTGTGTGTGTGTGTGTGTGTGTATACTAATATGTTGTTTCTTTGAGAAAAGAAAAATAAATTGTTGAATATATACTCAATACTTCATAATGATAAAGAACATGTTTTTAGAAATTTGCTAAATTCATTAAAAAGCAAAAACTGAAATGCCTCGTTTACAAAGTGCTCAAAGTGTGGCACTCCAAACTGTGGCCTGGTGCACCTGTTTGTCTTAATTATCCTTGACATGTGTTCAGCACATGATTGGAGTCCACCTGTGGCAAACTGAATTAACTGGACAAAGTATAGGAAGGCATACACCTTTGTACTGTATGTAAGGTCCCATGGTTCATACTATGTTAGGACAACAACAACCAAATAATACAGGGAGTCTAAAGAGCTCATTGTAGACCTCTATGGTAAAGTGTGAATAAAGAGTGCCAAAAAGAAGAGGTCTGAATATTTTCTGAAGCAACTGTACATGATAATTAGTAACCTTTCTGTGCAGATACATAGTTAGTATAATTATATCTTTGGGCTCTTTATGACTTTAATAGATAGCTGTCAATAGAGAGATGACAGAACAAAGTCAAGATTCCCTAGTGGCTTTTGTTTTTGACAAAGTGGCTGTTTCCAATGGCTTCCAGTGAGTGAATTACAGACATCTTTGCCCTGGGTTCTACCTTGCAGGCTACACAATGTATATTCCACCCTAACTAATTGTTTAAGGCTGCTACAGTATAGTATGAAATCAATACACGCAAACACACTACAGGGTTGAAAAAGTATTTGCTCCCCCTCTGCATGTTAGGAATCCTCTAATCTGTAATTTTATCATAATGTATCCATGTCTTAAAGCTACTCTACCTAATTTATTTTCAGCCACTAGGGGGTCTAGTGAGACCATAGACTTGACAAAGCTCCAGTTACTCAGAAATTGAAATCATATTAAGTCAATACAAAATCAGCACCGTGCCAGGTCACTCATGTCAACCAATCAAACACGTTAGCTTTAGATACTAATGTATCAAGAAGGATCAACACCACTTCTGAATCTAATTTGAAAACCCCAAACCAGCGTCAACCCTGGTTTTTGCTCTTTCTTTGTAACACTATCTCTGTGCAAAACAACATGAATTCTTTAGTCTGGTAGGCAATGTTTCGGACTTTTAGCTGATGAAAGGTTCTCCATGGGAGGCTACTCATGGTTTGAAAAATGCTTCTAATGACCTTCGCTAGGTGGCAGGTGGGGATAATTTACAGACCTGATTTGAAAATGCAGCGTAGAGAAGCTGGAATAACAACAGAAGTGCTCGAGACAGCACAGTGTCATGGAGGGGGGTAGGATAATAGAGAGACACTGCTCCATTTTCCGTTGATTTATTAGGCAATGTGTAAAATCTAAGATAATGCACTTTTAACAAGTTGCTATAATTAAACAACACCCAAATCTCAGACAGTAAAACACAATGTTCTTTGTTGTAAATATGTAAGGTAGATATGCCCTTTCATCACTGTAGCCCTTGCCCCTGCGGAGAGTGTGTGTACATCGTGGCTGTTCATGGTTTTGTTTGTGGTTTGACACAGATTAATGTATCAGGAATACAAATTCTGAGCAGCTGTTAATATTTATGACCTAAAACAATCATCCTAACTTGTATATGGTTAAATGCT
>NW_018128252.1:367114-418364 GCF_001952655.1 Monopterus albus | reverse complement strand
GGAATATTATCTGCTTCATGCAGCCAACAGATAAGGTAGCTCTAACATCTTCATTTTCACCTTTAGCTTTTTCAAATGGTGTAATATTTCATGATGACATAACCATACAGTTGAAAGCTGTCACACAGTATCTGAATGCTCACAACGAATGACACTATCACAACATAAAAAATGAGGCAGTGTTTTCACAGTGCTACCATGTGTCACTGTCGTCATCTTGTGCAGCGATTAACTTGAAGGCCAGCCGTGGCCATGAGAAGGTGTGAGGGAAGAGGAGACCAGGGTAAAGAAAAATAATGAGAAATGAGAATGCTTAAAGAGATTAAACACGGACATAAATTGTTCTCTGTTCATATTTAACAACTACAGTTGAACCTGGAAATATCACTCCTACTGACTTCAAAGTACAACATGTAAATCTTTAAATTCAGTGGCACATTAGAATGACTTTGTATACAGCACGATACTGTAAGACCCAGAGGTTCCCACAACGTCTATTTTAATGTAATGTTTTAAATTGTTATGATAAACTCCAGCAGATAAACTACACAAAGAAAACACACTACAGTATGGGCATCTTACCAAAAGTGCAAATACTACTGCCATTTATAATAAAGTGCTCTACTTTTCTGGTGGCTGCTAACGACCTAACTTACTTCAAATGCAACTTTAAATTGTCTGCCTTATCACGATGCTATAAATCCAACCAGTACTTTATGCAGATTAAAACTAATGCACACAGAACGGCCAGTTCTTAGATGTACATCCTGGACAGTCGAAGGGCACACTGCGTAAAAGAGAGAGCTCATAATAGGTATATATTAAAGGTTTAAACATTTAACTTAGTCTCACAAGCATGTAGCATTCATTTATTCAAAGAGATGATCAAGCTGACATTTTTATATATTATGAATTCATAAATGCACACCACTTAGTTACACAGAGAGAAGGCAAACCAGCAAAACTGTCTCTAGCAATGTTCAAAAAGCTAAATAGATAAAAGTTAAACTTCAGTGGACTAGAATGACTGTTAAGTCTTAAGTCGGAGCGTCAAGCACCATTTTAAGAGTGAAATGTGTGTTTTCAGATAAAAGGTTTTTGTATTGACAGGGAGACATTTCCAACAGTGCCAGAGAAGCCAGTCAACAAGATGGTATGATGCAGCTCCCAGTGATAAAGAGGTGATCCAGGACCTGAGACAGCAGGTATTAAGAGCATAGCCTTGTCGGGCCTTCCAGGCAAAATCAAACTGTGGTGCCTGCAGTTTGGTCTTTGGCACGATTGTTATGACCACTGGCAGTGTATGACAAACTCATTTCTAAGGTAGAGAAGCTAGAAGAAATGTTTAGTATGTATGTTAGAAAGTGGCTGGAAGCTCCACGCTGCCTCAGGCACCTCTTAAACCCATCACTCACAGAATGGGGGTTGTTGATAATACTGACATTTATTCAGAGGGATAACTATTGGTATATTTTTCTTCTGGTTGCTATGATATTACTAGGACTGTGAGGAGAGAGTAGAAACCAACTTAGCATGATGTCTTATTCCTTCTTATGTTTTGTGGCGCCATGACATTGGACTGGCTGAACAGAGATAACGCTAGCAGCTGTTTTAGTTACTGCCAAGTAGGGGGCTGTCCTGTTGCCACTGAGTATATTTAACTGAACCAGTGGGTTCAACAGGGTGGCCTGCATTTTGCCCTTGTAATGGCATCTATGAAATCACTGGATGTTCATTTTAGGACAAGTCAGGGTTGAGAACTGGTGTTGCTTGTTATGGAACCCTAAAAAATTTATGACATCATAGACTGGTCCCTTTTGGGGCCAAATGATGGGTCAATCATAATTTACTGTAACAACGGACTTTGTCCAGAGTTGTTGTTTCACACATGTATCACATAACAGAAGATAGTCCATGTCAGATACGTTCTCACCTAAAATACTTTTGGTTTGGTTTATGCAAGGAGGTTGGGGATGGTGGTGCCTGGGTAGAGTGTGCAGAAGGCAGACCTGATGCAGTCATGTAGCCAGCTTGTCATTTGGTCATAAATAACTGAGTCCCCTGCCATTCCTTAAACTTGTCTGACAGTTATGGTGCTGGCTCTTAACAACAGAAGTTGCCAAGTCATGTCTTGTTTGTTGGCATCTTCATTGTAAATGCCTGTTCTTCTTCACCACCAGATAACTGTATTCTTCCAGTTTTGTGCCAGCCACATAATACAGTAGAACGTCATCAGCACGACACAATAGCTCCATGTGAATACTCCGGACTATACGCTGCTGTTTTCTCCTCTGGGTTCACTCTAGCTCACTTGGACATTATGCAGAATTTGTACTTGGGAGCTGGTATGGTCAAGTGTACTTAATGTCTGGGTCAACTGACTCGGATATTTGCGTTTTCACAAACAGCTCTTCTGGGTAATGTCTGGATAATTTCAGGGTTCCAGTACCTGTCTGAAAAGGGACTTTCTACTGTAAAGGAAAGAGACAAACACTTTGTGAAGAATAGTTCTGTTTCCATTTGACTTTTGTGAGGTTTTGTTGGAGGAGAACACCTGATGTTTGGATTAGGGTCTGGTTCAGTAAAGTTCTGGGTCTGGAAACTGTCAGAGTAATTGCTCAGAATTCAGAGTACGGTGGCTCTGAGGAATACTCATGTGAACGGACCAAAGATGTGCAGTTTAAGAAAACTATTTCACCAGTTTGACAACACAGGTTGCAGCATTTAGGGAAAAAAGCTACAGTGAAAAAATAACAAAATGCAGAAATTGTTGCTTGTGCTGTTTGCTTGCAGTGTTTCTGTATTTTTGTTTTTGTTTAGTTTTTTTTTTTTTTTTTTTTGCTTTTTTATTTTGTCTATTTACATATTTTTTTTTTTTTTTTTTTTTTTGCAGTGTGTTAAACTCCACCATACTATTGGAGACTGTTTAATCACTTAACAGATGTATTTAAAGAAGGCTTTGATGTTAATCTCTGTTTTTCTTTCAGCACTGTGCACTGAAGAGTGCGCACACGGACGGTGCGTCTCTCCAGATACCTGTCAGTGTGAGCCTGGCTGGGGAGGACTGGACTGCTCCAGCGGTGAGTATATGCTTCAGGTAGTCGCAAACTCGGATAAAGTTCATGCATTTGTCTGTGAGTTGGGTCCATCTAACACTTTTAGAAGAATTTTTACGATTAGTGGTGCATTGATGTGCTTGTTGCATTTAACTACAGTATGTAGTTGTTTAGAGAATTTTAATAATTTAACCCTTAAATGCATGAACTGCCCCAGGTTTTTAACAACCCAGCACCACTGTGTGGGTTGTTGCTGCTGTAATCGTGACTGGGTCCTGTGCTTTATACTTGAATTACACAAATTATTGCTGCCTTCCTCTCCTTATGAACAATGTTTAGGTCGTGGTTTGTTCAAATCAACCTTTCTGACATTGTCAATGCACAAACCTGTCTTTACATTCATTGCTAGCACCTATATTGTGGACAACCGTGTACAGTGTGAGCATAAGAGTCACATATTTGTCTGTGCAAGAAGGCTGATAAAAATGTCTAGTTTGAGTCAATACAGCTTACATTGTTAATAAAACTTAAGCAACGGATGGCTGCATTTTGAATTAGCTGAAGCTGTTAAATAGCTTTTACGGGAAGACCAGTAAAAAGAACATCAATGTGATCTATAGTCTGACAGTGACAAGAGTCAGGTTTTTCATCCAAATGTGGTACCAAATTTAGCACAATGTGCAGAGAATCTTCAAATGTAAATGCAAATTAATTATTGTGCAAATATTAGGAGCTAGGGCATCAACATAAACCATTGCACAGCTAATTAAAAAAAGGAAATATTATGGAAAATGTATGCTTGTTTCAAGAATAAATTTGAGGGATGTTACAGACCAATGTTTTTGTTTGCTACCAGCTCTTCAGTGGAAGCTTATGTGACTTGTTTCAGTGATATGCATATTATCATGAATTATAAATGTATAAGTTTGCTTCCTTTGTTCATTGTTGTTATCAATACAGCAACATTTCCACCTCAGCAACGTGTAAAAATGCAATATGTTATATTTTTCCAATATTTTCAGCATTTCAGCTCAGATTATTTTATATGGAACTTGCAAGTCTGCATAAACAGGTGCATGGTAACCCACTTAAAGACAAGTGTGTCCAAAAGGAGGAAATGAGACACTGACACAGTGATGGAAGGCTGAACTAGAGGTGCTGTAGCAGGACAGTTGTGTTTTAATTTGAGGCCAAAAAGTGAGTTTGAAAGCAAAAAATTTCAGCACCTGAAACAGAGACCGTCTTGGAGTCATGGTTACTGATCAGCAGCTCTATCAACCCCTCCACTCCTCTCTGAGACATTTAAGTCAGTTTTGTGGTATTGAACTGTAAGAATTTTAGTGATTGCACCTTTAAACTTGAAATGAAGCTATTGCATTTCAATATCATTCTCATTTCTGTTGTTTGGTTCCACTCCTCAGCTCCTCAGACTCTCGTACTGCCCTCTCTGGTGCTGTGGGAGTCCAGCTCAGTCTAAACCATAGGTGTGTGCGTGTGAACGATTTGGGGCACTATTGACACTTCATGAGTCACACAGCCCCTTCCGCCTCCTCATTGTTTACCTGTTTTTATTACTGCCCAGGGGCCAGGGGACAGAGGCCAAATCAAGACAGAGGTTAGGTAAATCTACTAGCCATTAGGCTATGGGGAAGGGAAGGATAAGGTATTGACTGCCCAGTAATGCCTGCCCCTGTTTAAGAAAAGGAGCAGAGGTAAACACAAGCTCAAGCTGGTATGTCAGGTTCACTCGGGAAGTTTGGCTGGCTTTAACTTCCTTTCTTCGATGTGCTGCAGTTTTCTGCCTGTATTTATTATCCTGCTAGTCTATTCATCATCCCCTCTTATTATGCTCTTATTTATTTTACTAATAAAGCAAAAACTGTCTGCATCAGCCTCATTTTACCCTGCAGAGAGTGCAGCTGTATGACAGGTGAATCTGAGTGGAAAATAAATTTAAAGACATCTTTTTCCAGTGTCCTACGTTAGATTAATACATCGCAGCATGAGGACTCTGCCTCCTCACATCCTCACAATAGAATTTGTCGTTTGCTCATTACCTGTAGAAGAATGTAATTTACTCCAAAGATGCTGCAGTGTGAGGCTGGATTGTGCCTCCTATGGGGATATTGAACCTACTCTTACTTGGACTGTGTTTTATTTTATGCACACTTTTAACCTGATTGGTCAGGGGAAGTGAATCCACTGGCCAGTGACACATGTGAGGGCCCACTTTCTTTTATTTTTTTATTGCTTTGCTGTCTAATACACTGCGGCTCAGGCTGTGATGGTTTTCAAATAACTGTAGTTTAATTGCAGTGGCATAAAGTAACAAAATTCAAAGGCCTAATATCATACCAACAGAAGAGTTGTATTACTAAGTCCTGATTGGTGGACAACACCTTCTCCTCTGATTCAAATACGTTCAGTGGAGGCTCATCTGGTTTTAATGAGAAAGAGTTTAGCAATTATTCGCAGAGCGGATAGAGATAAAATGATGTGATTTGTGGAGAGAGAGGTATCCAACCTTGACTTAAAAAAGGTGGATTCTTAAAAACAAACTGGTCAAATGCAAAGTATATTCAGTTGCCACTTTATTAGGTACAGTACAAGACTAATGCAGTCTAATTCCAACAGTCCTGCAATAAATCTTACCTTCATGAAGGAGAGCATGTCTGGCTTTTGTCCAGCCTGTTTATATTAATGAGGCTAAATAAGATATACATGTCTGTTGGTGATGCATTGCAATGTGACACAAGAAATACTACTTTTGCAGTAATCCACACATCCAAAGTGACTGTCCGTTGCTGTCAGGGGTGACAGGCAGTGTTGTAAGCATTCACAATGCAAAAAAATGTGTGTTTAAAATTGTGCCAGCATATGTTTTCAATCGCACCTCTCTTTTGATTTTTTCTCTTTGCTCTCATGTTTATTTTACCTGCTATCTGTCCAGGTTGCGTTCCGGTGCCCATACCCATATATTAATATAAATATATTTTACTTGTTGCACATAATACCTGACCTGGTGCAGCAAGAGTGTTAGTCAGTAACGTGCGGTCAGGGGAGGCAGGTGAGGCAGAGCCTCCCCTGTCAATCTTGAAAAGGAAAAAAAAAGTTAACCATAAAATATAATAAATGTTAATATTTGTCAGCTGGTGTGTGTTGTAGGCCCTTTTGCCATTCGAATCCGATGTCAAAGGATTTTTTTTCAATAAACTATGGCAGAATTTTTGTATATCCCGTTCAAATACATGGAGGAGATGCGCGATGAGGCAGCACTTTGCTGTGCCTCTCGGTGGATCGTGTAATCCTCACAAACTGTATGCGATGCCAATAGTGTGTCGCTGTCCCTCTATATATCGCAAATAAAATGCTTTCAAACACTCTGATTATATGCTCTGCCTTGCCATAATCTGGATAATGTATAAAATGTAGTTCTGTAACGTGTTTAGGCTCGCAGATTAACCATAAAACCCAGTAAAAAAGTTACTCGGTGAGGCAAACAGTCCCTGCCTCAAGGCAGAGGGCGCTAGTGAGCCCACAGATTCTTGCGCTACCTACAATCTTCTTCGTGCTTATTTATATTTCCTTTACAATCCGAAGATTACATTTCCAAGCTGAGAAAATTCGCAAATCTGGACTTTCAATCAAAACATTTTTGACAGTCTGGACATTTTTGTCCAGAAGGATCTTCTTTATTGAGAACATTTGTTTTAATATTGGATTCGAACGGTAAAAGGGTTTGTAATACATACCAGCTGACAAATGGATTTCGTGTACAAGTAAAGGTAAGACCATAAACTTTTATTATTTCTAGTTAGAAATAAGCTCAATTGGAATAAATTTTAACCTCAAATTAAATATGGGTCACGTTTGTGTGAAGAATGTTGATATGAGATATAAAATATAACACATTGTCTGTTAACAGACAATTTGTTAACGGTTCATTTGTATTTGTAAATCTGACTGTAAAAGAGTCAGTGCCTCACCAGCTGTCAACCTCACTGCACGTCACTGGTGTTAGTTTGGTTTAATATTGAAAAAGACAATATTTCAGGTGAAGCACAAGATAGGGGGTGGGGGTGGGAGGGTTCTTGAATGCAGCAAAAATAAGCAACATTTACATGTTATTGCCTTTTTACCTTGTAATGGCCAACTTTATAGCAAATTTCTGCTTATTTACACACTCAGTAGGCATATAGCAATATTCATATTTGGAGCTGTTTTTCTGGCAGATGTAAATCCTTTATTTATTCTCCTTTATTCTCTGCTTTTGGTATCCATAAATTCCTGATAAAGATATTTGGGTCTTTAACTGCAAAATGCTCCACCATATTTACTAGTTAGTGTAACTTCTGTGTAGGTAGCACGCGGTGGGTTAACGAGGTTTTTTGTTAAAGACAGCAGCCTGCTGCTGTTGGACATGATGTTGATTAGATCAGACTAAGACTATGAGCGACCTCTCACTCAGGGTTCTGTGTAAAGAAGTATTGAATCTATTTTTACGCAGTAGTGTGTGGCTTTCTTCCCTTTTGGAACCCACAGTACACACCAGCTGCTAGTAACAAGCGACTCAAACTTTAAGTGGGCTTGTATGAGAACAATGAAGGAAAGAAGGGGAGACCACAGGATGACCCTTGGCATCGTTTCCACTGCGCCTAACCAGATTAGCTGGTGAAGCAGTGGGTAAGCCTCAGTCTCCTTCTCTGTCCAAGCTCCAGGCTAGTTGAAACACTGCTGCTCTGCCAGGCAGTAAGAATAGCTCAGAGTGGGGTGAAGCAACCAGAGGAAGACATGGATGAGACAGCAAAGACAGAAGAGGACACATAGGAAGTGGTCTCAAAAGTAGAGAAAGAAGAAAAAGGACAAATTGTAATGAAAATTATCGTGTAAAGATGGTGATTATGATGAAAAAGATTATCAAGAGCAAGAAGGATAAGATGAAGGGAAAGAACATTGCAAAGAAGCAGTTTAATATGATAAAACTCTTAAAAGAATGAAGCAGAGAAGCAAGCTGCTACATAGGCAATTTAAGAAGTGAATAATTTTGATTAACAGTAATTACTTCTATGCCTTCACACTTTTATGAATTTCAGAGATAACAAAGTTGTGTTAGTTTAATTGTACTGGTATTTTAACAGAGAACAAATAATGCAAAAGAAATATCAAATACCAAACAGCTGAATTTCAGTGTTACCGATTACTCATTATGAGTGAACAGGATTTATAGTAGAAACATCTTTTCTATGTCCACAATTTCACGATTTACGTATATTACAAGAGATTACTCTGAAAAGTTGTTTCCGATCTGACAAAACAGGCATCCAGATATATGTACGGTGCCACAGATAAACTGCAGTGACAATATGAAAGCCATGTCTTTTTATAATATCTGTACATGGCAACTACAGTATAGTGGAGTTTAAGGTTAAGTAGGTTAAGGTCATGTTTATGGTATACTGTAAAGTGTATTTACACACAGTTGGCTCAAGCATACACTGACAGTACTTTATCTTATTATAACCATGATTAGAATGAGAAGACTTGGTCAAACTGAAGGCCTGATTAAAGCTGATTCCCAATAACTTCTAGTTGTCGCTCATAGTAAGGAACCCACATAGAATTATCACCCGCCTTTGGCATTTCTCTCAGCTCTACAGAGTGTTTTAGAGTCTTTCAGGTCATTGTTTTGGTTTTACAACCCAAAACATCATGGTTCATCATGGACTTGTGGATCTTGTGTTCAGAATTTGAAATTTTATATACCAAACAATGAATCAGTTATTCAAGAAAATAAGCAGTGGATTAATCAGTAATGAAATAGTAATTATTTATACCTTAGGGACTAAGATAGTGATGACCCAATGAGACATTTAACATTCAGCAACTGAAGATCCAGATATTACCCTCAGGAGTTGGTGGAGACCAAAACAGAACCAAAAGGAGAGTGAATACTGGACCTACATTTGCCAGGTTTCCAGAAACACAAGTATAATTGAAATCTAATTTTTCTCTCTGTCCTCTGGATCTATAAATAAGTGATAGTTTGCTAGCATCTTCCCCTTATCAACTTTACAATATGTGAGTGATGCTGTGATGCCCCCATGTGGCCCGGAAATACATTTAAATATGTTTTAAAGCTGCATTGCATTTGCCATCCTGAAGATATTCAGAATATTCAAATTAAAGTGATTCTAGATAAATATGAAAACATTTAGCTGTTGTGATCTGCTCTGACATAACAACAGCAGTCAGACTACAAACATTTACAGTCATCTTTGAAGCCTCCATGGTGTGAGTGATACAAAACAATGTTTCATTTGGGTGTCAGTTTTTTGGTTTCAAGCACCTTGGCTACTTGCTAATTCATAGTTTTAACTCAGCCTCACTCCCACTTTACTCATCAGGAGCAATTCATATTATACTAACAGCAGAGGTAGAGTATTCAGTTGTAAACAATCAAAACACATAAGAGACTGTAGAAGCAGAGACTGCAGCAAAAGTATATAAATACTGTAAATACATATGTAGGGTGGGAGCAGGTTTTATTTGAAGTATTTGCTTCTTATCTTGTTGTATTAGGCAAAGTGAAAACAGTGACATTTTAGCTCAGGCTGCACCCAGATAACAGGAGCAGATGCCTGAATGTTCCCTTTTTGATAGAGCTTTATTTGGTTTCATAGAGCTAACAGTGTCTTTTCAAACAGCTGCAGGAGATGACCTCTGAACGCAGGGATGTATGGGTAGCTGAGCCTACAGTTCTCTTTCCACCGAGGTTGGGAGGAGTTAGGCAAAGTGCACAAACCCCTGATGGCCACAGCCGTTACTCTGTGAACCCCACTCTCGAACTTCTGTTCACGTTTCACTTCTGTCCTTAAGTGATGAATCCAGCACAGGCCTCCATTTGTTGTCAAGGAAACGCATGGTGTCCTAGAACATTACATTAACATGCCTTTCACTGATGAGCTGCTAACAGCTTTAGAGTCGGCAAAGTACGCTGTATTTCTGTTGTTTGAGTCTCTTGTAATGGATGAACTTTGACAGTGAGACACAGACAAAAACTAAACTTCTACCTAATGTGTATGTTCAGTTCAGACAGATTGTAAGGCTGAGGATAAGGATAATCACTTTATTTGGCCAAGTATGTTATACACACACAAGGAGTTTGTTTCTTCTATAGCTGAAAATGTGTGCCTAGTTTGCTGTTATTGTTGTCAGACCTGGGGGAATGTTAATCCTGTGTGTGTCATGTCTTAACTAGCAAGCTTGTCATTTTAACTTCTGTGTTTTACTGTAGGGCAGCACGGTGGCACAGTGGTTAGCGCCGTTGCCTCACAAGGTTCCGTGTTCGGGCCCCACCTGGGACCTTTCTGTGTGGAGTTTGCATGTTCTCCCCGTGCTTGCGTGGGTTCTCTCCGGGTACTCCGGCTTCCTCCCACAGTCCAAAGACATGCAGCTTAGGTTGATTGGTGTCTCTAAATTGCCCATAGGAGTGCTTGTGTGTGGTTGTTCGTCTATGTGTTAGCCCTGCGATTGATTGGCGACCTGTCCAGGGTGTACCCAGCCGTCGCCCGATTGCTGGCCGGGATTGGCTCCGCCCCCGCCCCCCCTGTGACCCCGTTCAGGTACTAAGCGGTAGAAAATGAATGTTTTTCTGTATTTTAATTTACCTGTAATATTGGTAACGTGTCACGGTCAAGTTGGTCTGGTGTGCTTTGCTGAAAAGAGCATCACATCTGACTGTGGATGGCTTGAGCTCTTGCTAACTACTGTGTCCAGACATGCTATTTACTTATCATCAGTTGGGGGCAGCACACGTAAATGTACGTACATATATCATATATATTTGTGAACACACACAGGCAAGAAAGCTTGCAAATAAGTGGAACAGCAGGGGAGTGTAGATACACTCATACAATAATGTATTTGCCTCTCTTTGCGCTTTCACATGATTATATTTGCTAGTATCCATGTTAGGGAAAGCCTGTCGAGGTGTGCAAAAACATAATGCAGCATGTGTTCTCCCTCAATTATTGTTCTGTTTCTTTGCTCCTGTTTGTCTCTTGTGTGCCTCTGCTTATCTCCCAGTGCTGCTCCTCAGCTCAACTGTACAAAATCTGTACAGATCCATCATAGTGTAACTGCATCTCCGCTTCTGCTTTTGATATGTGTTTGAGTATGTGCACATTTCCTGACATTCAACAGCTCCATAAAAGACATTTTCTTCATCATGATATGTTTTTATAATTTACATTTTTGTCTTTTTTGTATTCTTCTCCAGTTAGTGGATGGCCAACATCATCAACACAGATTATACTCATTGCATATAGGTCTCCAAAGGTCAACGCCGCAGCATCCAGATACTAGATTAAAACTGTGTTATGCAAATTTTTTGTTAGACGATTGGAAAAAAAACAACAAATTTACCAATGAAGCAAGATTTTTCACAACTGCTGATTTTTATTTGAACCTCAGTAATTTCAAACATTCAGGACAGTTTGCACAGCACAAGCTGAACACACAGTAACTATTTTGGTCTACACAACACAGCCCCATTGAACTCAGACAAACCTATACATCACATGATCTGTGGTTTTTGGCCACAGATTTTCCCATCCCTGTGCAGTGTACTCATCAGAACAACATTCTTGCCTTTCTTTGGCGCATAGGACACCAGGGACGAGCCAGCCGTGTACACAAACTTGGAAGACTTCACAGGCCTGTCCTTTGTAATCAATAGTTGCGGTGGGAGCTCAGACTTGTTGTTGCGAATAGTTCCCACCATGGGCAGCTTCCTCTTCAGGAGCTCCTGTCCCAGCTTGTGCGAGGTAAAAAAAATTGTCGCACGTGATATTGTGTCCACTGAGCTTCTGAGTCAGGTCCAGGACAACTCTCATCCCTTGATTTATCTCTGGGGCTCCGCTGTCAGGTTTCCCTGTGTAGACTTGTAATTTCCAAGCATACGAGGTTGCGGCATAACAGGCAGCCCAGATCTTTATGCCATATTTTGCTGATTTCGATGGCACATACTGAACATACTGCAACCATAAGAATATTAATAATAACAAAACTGACTCAATAGAGAAAGTTTAACCTTTTTAGAAATTTTATTGAGATTTTAAAAGAGTAGTTGTAGTAATTACTTACCACAGGTAATTAATTAATTAGGTAACAGGTAAACAGGTAATTAATTTGGGTGTTACTAAATTACATGACACATAGGCAAACAACCACATTTACTCCCAGGGGCAATTTAGAGTCTCCAGTCAACCTAAGCTTCATGTCTTTGGTATGTGGGAGGAAACCGGAGCGCCCAGAGAAAACCCACGCAGGCACAGGGAGAACATGCAGACTCCACACAGAAAGGCCCTGGGTCGGCCCGGCCTGTGAAGTAACAGTGCTACCCACTGCGCCACTGTGCCGCCCTGATTGATTTTTTTTCTTTACTAAATTACATTACATGTGTGACGGCCCTGTCATGTGATTTAGTACAACATCTGGCCAAATTGATTAATTTTTTTTAGAAAGTTTTAACAGCAGCCTTTTGACTTGTCCGATGATTCCAATTTAAAAATATCTGATGTGAAAGGGGTTTGGGTTTATTTCTTCCACTTCTGTGGTTTTCTCAGTCCCAGAAAATGGCGGAATCTTTTCCAGCGTGACTTCTGTTTTGTCGTCTCCTACTAATAGTTATTTTCATTATCAATTAATTTGCCAATTATTTTTTCTGGAGACGCACACATCAATCAGCGCTTTTCAGCATGATAACTCATGATAACTGAAATAACCAATTTTGTGCCGATCAGATTTACGCACAACATCAAGTTACACACACTGTGGCACAGGCCAAAAGCCTACAATAACAATCTGACAAGCATCATCTTTCCTGTCAAAGTGGAGACCAGCCATTCTAGTTGTTCCTCGATTAAACAAATATGCTGTGGTTCCTGAAACATTCATCAGAGCTTCTTTCCAAGGACTGGACTGATATTACAGTATGTTGATGTCAGGAGCCTTGCAGTCACAGATCACTGAGGCCCATACCAACGCTGTTCCACTGTTTAATGCTAGTGGAAGCCAAAGTAGCAGTTATACAGAACAAAATGAAAATTTTAATTTTAATTGTACATCATGCTCCAAAATGCTCACATGTCACTGTGCACTCAAGTGTAACTGTACTCCATCTTGTAACTGAGGTGGAAAATTATTACCTGGCAGCAAAGATATGAGGTGACAATGGCTGCAGTGACACTAATAGACTGAGCAGGTTGATTTCACTGAGATGATGATTCACAAGGATGATTAACTTCTCAACAAGCCTCAGCAAGCTATTCTGTGTTTTTCTTTGTGTAAACAAGTCTCATTAAAAATGAAAAAAAAAAACAGCAATTAATTGAACCCACTAACAGGTATTTTGTGTGCTTATCCAGGACATTCTTTGTATCATAGAGCTCCTTAGTTGCACAAAACCTGTTAAAGACACATCTGCGAGCTGTTGCACTGGGAGACATGTTCCTTCATTACCATGAACACACCCTGTAGTTTATTTGGACTCATTCCCATATTTACAGTCCTGCTGCCACATATACTCTCTAGACCACCAAATTTGGATTAATTCACTGCTAGATAGAGTCAACAACAAATTCACTATTTCTTCATGTTTGAGTTTGATTACAGTGGCCAGTTATTTAACTTTTTGAGCCTTTTCATTATGTAACTATATATAATTTAAAGATATACATGTTCAGTAAAACTAAACTGGTTTGTTGTTGAGTGACACAAGCAAGGTATGGAAGATACAGTAGTTATCAATATTAAATCTTGCCATGGAAGCCCAATATTCATATTAACTGGTGTTCCTGCAGTGGGTATCAGGGTGTGGTATCATAAATCTACTGGGCCATCTACGTCGTCCTCTAACCTTGATCTATCTTTAAGCTACCTTTGACTCCTACTCTCACCTAATCAAAGAGCAGATACTCTACGGCTTGACCCATGTGAATGCCCCAGACCAATCACTTGTCCGGCTGTCACCCCATAATTACCCTCCACTAGATTTCCAGTGCCAACAGCTTCTAATGGATCTTCTACTGCAACTTTAAACAGTACTCAGCTCCATTTAAACTTTGAGTGCCAAAGTTCAGCACTGAAATGGGGAACTGTAGTTTAATTAGATAATAATCTTAACTTGATGTCTAATCACTAGCTTTTTCCTCAACTTTCACCTGGATCTCACAACTGTCATCGGCTGAAGAGCTGTCATGGACATGGTTCTGTTATTTATTTCATTTTATTTTTATATAACCTTTTTTTTTTACCAGTAGAACCTCACTGAGATTAAAGATCAGTTTTTAAAAGAGTGTCCTGCTCAAGACAAATAACACATTAAATTAAAATGACATTCAACTCATATAAAAATCTTAAAATTACAAAGTACAGTACAGTGACAGAATAAACCAAAGCTTACACAGAAATGTCCCCAACAATTCCAAATAACTGATAGTGAGTGGCTGGCTTTCAGCATTGATTTAAATCTACTCAATGAAACTAGTGGCTGATTTTTTTTAGTACATTTTGCAGAGTATTAGTATTATCACTGTGTAGCATAAGTATACATTTGGAAATTACTTGACCGTAGTGCAACTTACATTTGTGGCTGAAAGCTCAGAAAAGGCATCAACCTTTTGTAAAGATTAGTTGTCAAATTACTGTTAAGAGTTTTTTACTTGTCTTTATCTAATTTTATACAGTTACAAAAAAAAAGTAATTGTACTGTCTGTAATTTCCTGGTTTTCTGCATAAATTGGTCATAAAATATGATTTGATCTTCATCAAAGTCACAAATATCAAGAAACAATATTTGTAAGTTGATAAAACACAAACAGTCATGATCTTTCATGTCTTTACTGAATCCACCCATTAAACATACAAAGTGATGGGAAAAAAAGTAATGGCAGCATGAAGCTTCTGATGTCACTGAAGGTCAACTGGAGTCAGTTGGTAGTAAACCTGAGTCCAGTCAATGAAACGAGAATGGAGGTGTGGTTTAGAATGACCTTGAGTTATAAAAACACTCAAACTGTGTCAGTGTGCTGTTCACATGCAGCATCAGCTGATGTGAGCCAGGCCTCACATAAAAGAGATCTCAGAAGACCTACAATCAAGAGTTGTTGATTTGCATGTAGCTGGAAAGTCTTAGTTGTGTCAAAGATGTTAGATATTCATCAGTCCACAGTTAGACATATTGTCTATAAAGGGAAATGATTTGGTACTGTGGCTGCTCTCCACAGAAGTGGCTACCCAGCCAAGATCTCTCCAAAGGCACAATGCAAAAAGCTCAGTGAGGTAAATAAGAACCCTAGAGTAACAGCTGAAGATATGAAGGATTCATTGGAGTTGGTTAACATCTCTGTTCATGAGTCAGCCATATGCAAAATATTGAACACGCAAAATATCCATAGCAGGATGCCACAGAGGAAGCCATTGCTCTCCAAAAATGACATTGCAACAGGCTTGATGCTTGCCAAAGGCCACCTTGAGACTTCACAGCACTACTGGGAAAATGTCTTGTGGACAGATGAAACGAAGGTAGAATTGTCTGGGAAGAACACACAGCACTACTTATGGCATAAAAAGAGAACTGCGTGCCAACATGAAAATATCATCCCAACAGTGAAGTACGGTAGAGGGAGCATCATGATTTGGAGCTGCTTTGCTGCCTCTGGACCTGGACTGCTTGCCATTGTGGAGGGGGAAATGAATTCCCAAGTTTATCCAGGTATCCCACAAGATAATGTCAGGGTGGCTGTCTGCAAGCTGAATAAGCTGGGTGATGGACAATGGCCCTAAACATTGAAGTAAATCTACTGCAGAATGGCTTCAGACACAAAATCCGCCTTTTGGAGTGGCCCAGTCAGAGTCCAGACCTCAGCTCAATAGAGATGCTGTGGAATGACCTCTAGAGAGCCATTCACACCAGATGTCCTAAGAATATGGCGGAGCTGAAGTAGCTCTCTGAGGAAGAATGGTCCTAATATGGTCCAAAGCTCCTCCTGAATGTTGTGCAGGTCTAAGCCACAGCTACAGGAAGAACTTGCTTGAGATTGCTGCTGCCAAATGTGGTTCAACAAGTTATTAAAACACTGTTGCCATCACTTTTTCCACCATCACTTTGTATGTTAAATGGGTGTTCAATAAAGACATGAAAGATCATGACTTTGAATTTTATCATATTAGAAATATTGTTTGTTGATATTTGATCACATTTTATGGCCAATTTATGCAGAATATTTACATAATATCTGCCTAATAGACAGTTATTGTAATCTTTGTTTTTGAAGGTCTTGTATGATTATTGAGCATGTTTTATTCATTTTAGATGTGTCTGAAATGTGTTTGTATCTGTGCGTGTGCTGGTATTACTCACACTGTGGGAGCTCAGCCTCCCTCATGGTGGCCCCCAGCACATAAATAATTACATTTAAAGTGACAACTTGGCTCAAGCTTAGAGGTAAGGGTGGGTTTAGGGGTTTAGGAGTAGATTAGAGTTAGGGAAGTAGTGGTTATGGGAAGGGTTTTGGTCATTCTTTAGGAAATGAATGTAATTCGACGTAAAGTCTCCACGATAAATGAAAACAAACACTGGTGTTTGTGTTTGTGTGCCACATCTAACAAATGAACTTCCGAGTTGTTTGTTTTGAAGTTTTTTCATTTTATTTCGTGAGATGTACCAGGTAAAAAACATAAAAGAGGAAATAAGGTGTAGGAGGTTAAGTTCTTTGTCACAAGACAGGAGTTGAATGTGGAGGCAGAGGTGTGATTTGGGGAGTGAGAGGAAGGTAGGGCAGAGGAGGACGTGACATGTTTCTCGAAGAGATGAGTTTTCAAACCCCACTGGTACATAGCAGTGACTTTGCAGTCCTGAATAGGATGGGAAGGTCATCCCTCTATTGGGAGACGAGAGGGAACAAAGTCTAGGCCGCCTGGAGGCAATTCACTGTTGGAAAGTAGGAACTAAGCACCCCGCAGGAGCTGATAGGATACTGTAGACTCAATGAGAGACTAAACCCCCTGGGAACAGTGTGCAGTGTGGTCTTTCATGAAGATTACCTCTATTACAATTAGACACCCAGGCTGAGTCACCTTTGTTAATTATTGTTTAATCTGAAAGGCCATCCAAGTTCAAGGACTTCAGCAGTAAACCTGCCAGTATGTTAAAGTCCACTGGGCACAAACAATACTGCTATCATACATTTACTTAAACTTAAATGTAGAAATAAAATAGGCACTACCCATACAAAGATGAACTGAACATTGCTGTGAGCAAACATTAATGGAGATAAGTATGAGATGGACAGAGACGCCTGGCATCTCTATTGTCTCTGCTCTCGCAGTTGGACAGATGGTTGGGTATTCTCACAAATTCAGCAGTGTCACACGTGAAAAACAGTGTCTGAGTCTGTGTAAACTGTTACAGTCCAAATCAATTTAGAGTGAACATTTTGTCTATGCAAACATTCCAGTTTTACTTTTGTTTTGAATGTACTGTATTTATGTTTATCCCCACAGCTAGTGAAGGTCCAAAATGTTTGTTTCCTTATGTCTTTTTGAGCTCTCTTTTTTTTAAAACAGAGGGACAAAAATAGACAGTCAGCACAAACAATCTTTGATTTAACAAGTGGTGCTCTTGTTCTAGTGTACTGTTAAGCAAGTGTTGTCAAACTCATCTTTTACTCTGGTTTCTGCAGTTGCCATATTGCTAGCTTCACCTTGACAGCCACACACAACTCACCACTGACCATGTCCAAAGTATGAGCATCATGAATATCATTGAGAGACTTATAATAATATGATGTTATAATAATTTATTTGTTATATTGTTATTACCACAAAGACAACATCATCCTAAAGTTTGCAGACAACACCGCAGCGATAGGTCGCATCACTGGCAGGGACGAAGCAGCCTACAGGAGAGAGGTGGCCGGTCTGGTGTCATGGTGCAAGGACAGTAATCTCAGCCTCAACACGGACAAGACGAAGGAGATGATAGTGGACATGAGGAAGAAGAGGAGATCTCATCGGCCGCTGTTCATCCGGGGGCTTGAAGTGGAGAGGGTGAGCAGCTTCAAATATCTGGGCGTCCACATCAGTGAGGACCTCACTTGGACACTTAACACCACACAGCTGGTCAAGAAGGCCCAACGGCAGCTGTACTTCCTGAGGAGGCTGAGGATGTTTGACATGTTGCCTAGGATCCTTTTCAACTTCTACAGCTGCATCACTGAGAGCATCTTGCTATGGACTGCAAGCGCCTGCAGAGAGTGGTAAAGACTGTGGAGAAGATCACCAGGACTCCACTGCCCTCTCTGCAGAGCATTTACCACCGCAGGGTGCGTAGGAAAGTTGCCTCCATCCTCAAGGACTGAGAAACTCTTTCTTTCCCTCTGCCATCAGACTCCTAAACAGCTGACTCACGATCTACCTCTAATTCCATCTGTACTGTTTACATATTCATTTTGCACATACACAATTGCACACTCACTGCTGAGTATTTACACTCCAGGGCTCCCATGTAGCATACATTCTCTCTGCATTATATTGTGTTCTTGTTGTATTTTTATTTGCTCCCTTCACTTGCTGCTTAAAGTCCCTTAGAGTTGTGATTTTATTTAGATTTGTGTTATTGCTCATCTACTTTATATTTCACTTGTATTTTGTGGCATTTATGTGGACGGCAAAGTAAGAATTTCATTGTACAGGGAAACACGTTTCCTAACTGTGCATATGACAAATAAACACTTTGACCTTTGACAAGTTTCCAAATGCATCTTGACTGGAATAGTTGTGTACAATTTGTAATAGACATCATTAATAACATGACATACAAGGCATGTTACTGTAACATGACTTGTATGTAGGATTGTATGTTGTATGTAGGATTAAACAGATGTTAATCCTGATTTTTGCTCTTTCTTTGTTCTACTCTTTCTTTGCAAAAGAATGCAACCTCTTCTGGCATTTGGATCTTGCATTCACTGACTCAGAATATTAGCTGCCGCAGGTTCTCCATGTCCTTGCTGTTCAAAACGCTTCTTATAAAGGTAGCAGACGGGGCTAACTTGTACACCGTATCTTGTCAACACAGGTTAGGGAAGCTGGAATACCAACAGAGGGGCTGTAGGCAGCAAAATGTCATGGAAGGGGGTGGGAGACACCACGCCCTGTCCTATTTTCACTTGATTTATTTATAAAACTGTGACTTTGTGCTCCACATGTACTCCACATCTTTTTAAAAAAAACCTTCCCCCACACCACCACCAACACAGTCCATTACTTGGATGCTACTAGGGCATGAAATGAAAAATTCAGCCAATTTTAAAAAGGAAATTCCTTCAAAGAACTATAAGACATCCTTCCCTTATTAGTTTAACGTGCTGTCATAAATATTTCACTTTTACAGTGATGTGTAGAAACAGCCTGTAGGTGAAAAACAAATTTAAGTTCTAAAAGAAATGTTTAGCACATAACTAGCTATAAATGATAATTGTTGACTGCAGGGTGAGAACTTTTTTTTCAGTCTTGATCTCAGTTCTTCTGCGTCATATGCTTGTTTTAAGCCCTGCATATCTGAACTGTGAGTCAGCCAGTCCATCACTGCAGCACAATCACTCAGCATCATGTATATGAGTATGACTCACCTGAATGCTGCCTGGCAATAGATGACTTAGAACTCCCGCTGCTCTTCATTATCTTCGAGTTCATTATGCAGCTAATACCTGTTGCCCATTTGGAGGGGGTCATACTGTGGGGTCACTAGCCATTAGCTAGTCCATCCTCTGTGTTTTGTTCTGCTCTGAACCCCGTTCAGGAGAAGACTGTCAGTGTATCGTTCATTACCCAGCAGACTGAGTTCAGCAAGTCATTAAGTGTAGCTTTACAGAAATGATGCTGTGAGTTTCTTTGGAGAGGCAGGGGGCATTATGTGAGAAGCTGAAGAGAGAAAGGGATAAAGAGGATCATATAAATGTATAATTACAAAGAAAGTGTAAGACTGTGAATGTAAGGAGAGCCATAGTGATCGAGATCAAGGGAATACATAGGGGAGCTGCTGCTTTATATAAGCTTGTTATGAATGTGTTTGCATGTATTGCTTAGTCATTAGTACACACCACTGTTCTTGTACCACTTAGATCGGCATTTGTGTGTGTGTGTGTGTGTGTGTGTGTGTGTGTGTGCCAAGGCTGCACTGCATCAGGATATTTATCCTGACACTTCATTTAGGTCCTCAGTGATAATACACACAGTCTAAAGGGACACTGATTGTCTTGCTTAACATGAACACATCTTCAAGCACACACACACACACACACACACACACACACACACACACACACACACACACACACACACACACACACACACACACACACATGTTTTTGTGACTTACCAGGTGCCTACATAGACTTGTATTCACTTCTGGGAGACTTAACTTAACTTTAACCAAAGCTGAACATTGTTCTAACCTTGCACCTTGCTTAATGGGAACCGGCCTTTAGTCCCCATGAAGATAGTGAGTGTTTGGGTTTTAAAACCCCACAAGTATAGAAAAACAAAGCCACACACACACACACACACACACACACACACACACACACACACAATGCACCCGAGTGGACTTGCCCTGCTGCCAAGTCCAATTAGCCACATCAGCATGCCCCTTGTGTTTGGTCAAAATTAATTTACCAACAGACTTTTTAATCAAATTTCACTACAACCCCTGAGGGCTGATTCGCTCTCTGCGCTCCGCTGTTTGGGGCTGTGGCGTATGTCTCCTACAATGGGGAGCTGCGATTCAGCTTGAAACTATGAAGCATAGGTTTTTCTTGCTTGTTGTGAGCATAAGAAAAATGATCCTTCAGCATTTCCTTTAGTTTGTGAAATTACAGTGTGCAACAGAATCAAAGCCACAGTCTGTCCGATGAAAAGCAAATGCTCGAAAATGTCAGAGGGGATTTTTTTCATGTTAAATAATAATATTCAACAGACAATTCTGACTGCCAGTAAAAGTCAGGTTACTACAACACATTCCAGCAGAATTTTATATGTGATTGTTAACATGTGCCAAAGCATGGAAATAAAGTTTGAAAGAAGATAAGTGATCACAATGGCTTCTGAGCATCTTTGTCTATGGAACTCTTATGACAGTCTTAAAAACACTGTTCAATACTCACACATTACATACTGTATTTCATTGCGGTTATGGCTAATATAAGATTCCAGTTTCATTTTATGAAACAGAAACATCTTTTCAAACAGAGCATTTTACTTCAGTTTGACATTTGACTGATCTAAACACCCTGCCAGTTCCTCACTATAGCAGATAGCTGTGGATGTTTAGAGTTATTGTGGCTAAAATGAGACTGCTGTTCTCTTGCTTGTAGATACTATTTATTACCACTCATGGTATTTCTAGTAATTCAGAATGAAGTTTAGACTTCTGAGATGTGTAGAAACAGAGATCTTTGAGGAGTTTTATGGGATTCAAGTTTAAAATAGTAGTCAAAGCAAACTGTGTCTACAAACCCAAATCAGAAAAAGTTGGGACGATATGTAAATTCAAAATTAAAATAGTGATTTGTGAATCATCTGTGTCCTGTATTACATTGAAAACAATACAACAGCGCATTATTTGATGGGATAGCTCATCAATTTTACTCTTTGTTCAAAATAAACACTCATTTCAATGCTGATGCCTGCAACACATTCTAATAAAAGTTGGGACAGTAAAGCATTGACTACGGTGTGATGTTTCCGTTCCTTTTCATAACACTTAGAAGATGATCAGGGACTGAGGACACCAAGTGATTCAATGTGTCAGGTGCAATTTTGTCCCATTCTCCCTGCAAACAAGTCTTAAGGTGCAGAACAGTCCTGGGTCTTCGTTGACACAATTTGTGTTTCAAAACGCGCCACACATTCTCTACTGGGGACAGGTCGGGACTGCAGACAGGCCAGTCCAGCACTCACACCCTTTTCCTCCACAAACAGGCCTTGGTCATGTGCAAAATGAGGTTTTGCATTGTCTTGTTGAAATGTGCATGGGCGTCCCTGGAAAAGATGTCGTCTTGAAGGCAGCATATGTTGCTCTAAAATCTCTTTGTATTTGTCAGCATTAATGGTGCCATGACAGAGGTGCAAGTTACATTTGCCAAGGGCACTGACACAACCCCAGACCATGACAGACCCTGGCTTTTGGACTTGATGCTGGTAACAGTCTGAATGGTTCTTTTCATCTTTGGACCGGGGCACACGGTGTCCATTTGTTCCAAAAAAGACCTAAAATACTGATTCTTGTGACCGCAATACATGTTTCCACTGTGTGATGGACCACCTCAGATGCCTCTGAGCCCAGAGCAGTTGACTGCGCTGCTGGACAGTGTTGACATAGGGCTTTTTTTAGTACAGTACAGTTTTAAAGGGCATTTATGGATGTAGCTACGTATTGTAGTGCCTGACACAGGTGTGTCAAAGTAATTCTGAGCCCATGTGGTTATATCACTTATAGAAGAGTGATCATTCTTGGTGCAGTGCCGTCTGAGGGAGTCAGAGAGCAGGTTCATCCAGCTTAGGCTTGGCCCTTTACACACTGAAATCTCTTCAAATCCCTTGAATCTTTTAATCATGTTGTGCACTGTAGAGGGTGACATACCCAAAATCTTCAAATTTGGAAGTGGGATTTGATAACAACTTAAAATGATCATCTTAAGATCACAGCTGTGGCTCATTTTGGGACACCTGTAATTACTGATGGAAACACCAAGAACATTATAATAATGTAAGACTCAGATCACTTCAAAACAAAAACAGCGGATACTCTTTGAGGAGTACAAAAGAAAAATAATTGTTGGACCATGATGAAAATTGTATGTCTACTTTATATAAATCACTGTAGCTGTACTTGTTCCAAGGCAAATATGTATCCTCCTCAAACCTCCTGATCCAGGTGTTCCTTTCTTCAAGATTACATCTTTATCCGACACATGCACAGTTGCACAAATCATGTGCAGTGTGCACAAGTGCCAGCTCTTTTCATATGAATTCTGTTCATACAGTACCGAACACACGTCGTTTGCTTTAAATTCCATGTACAATCACGTTCATAGCATTGGAGTGATTTGAGGATTTGCAGACTCCACCACTAACAATGCAAGCTACTAGAGCTTACTGGCTGTATAGCAGAATAAATATAATGCCAAACAGTGAGTTCTCTTGTAATGAAAATCTTACTGGCTGCCTCAGAATAAAAGTCACCCCCCCAAGTTGACCAATTTTAAAGTGAAGCAGCAGCAACTAAAAATGTTTGGTGTCCAGGAGCACTACCCTAACACAGTTCTGATACAGATGAAGTGATGAAGGGTTGGGAACGCTAGAAAATAACTTGTTTGTATTACGTATTGTCCAACCATGTTATAAGTCAAGTGTTTATACTGTAGCTATGCTGAACATCATTCTGAACGGTGGGATGAAAAGCCTGTTGTCGTTGTGCCAGATGTGGATAATGGTGCACATGTTAAAATAGTCTCTCCTGGAAGACTTTCACAGTGATTGTCATCTTAGAATAAAAACTACTAGATAGAAAGGGAATTAGAGAATGTATTAATATATTATATATGAAATATAACTCTTTTACTGCAAGAACAAGAATGGACTTTTGCTTCAAATGTGTGAAAATTAAACCACTGAATGATGTTTCCTGTTCTGATCAGCATTCTAGCTTGTGTTCATTGAAGATGTATCAAAAATAACTAAATTAGGCAGCAATATTATTTTACATTAATTCTAAACTATATAACATTAGCATTTTTGAAGCTGTACATAAGCAGTGTAGTGTAGCAGATAATTTTAAAATACAAGAATTTATACATAGATGTGGAAGCAGCTAATCTGTATGATTATTTTTTCCACAAAGTTTGGCGCTTTAGCTGTTTTGTTTACAGGTTTGAGAAAACAGACTCCATCAGCAAACAAATTTCAGTCTTCTTTTCCCATTGAATGCATGGAGTCTTTCTCTTTCTCCCTCTGTATGCCATCAGTCTTGTGTGCCTGAGAGCGAGAGGGGAAATGGACTGGCACCTCACCTCGGAAACCTTTTGATTACCCGTTTTCCTTCTAATGCCACGTGAGCCCACGCTAGTCAACCTCATGACAGACAACCCATTACGGAATGTAACGACTTATCCACTCTGCTCTGATTTCGTACCTGCCCTCCCTCCCCTCTGCAATAGTCTCAGTATCTTTCTCTCTCTATATCTCTATCTATCTATCTAGCTATGCACTTTGATTAATTTCCAAACTGGTTTGTTTATCGTCCACCAACCGCCTTTCAACAGAAGTGGCCGGCACAATAGACCTTTTGCCTCTGCACATGACTGACTTCACTTTGATTTAGGAAATGGCCAAGAATTATTCATTAGCTTTCTTCCACTTCACATTTGCTCAGAGAAGAGGAGCACAATCACAGCCTCCTCAGTCTCTTTAGTTCCTTGGTCATCTTGCACTTCAAGCCATCTTGACCTTTATCAAAGGGGCTCACGGTGCAGAGGAGGGGAATCCAGTTGAATCTCCAAAGGCAGTCTGTAGCATGCTTGGAAAATGAACCAGTTTAGAGCATACTCGGGGTTTAGCAAAAATTAAAATCTTGAGGTAGCACACTAGAAAGGCTACACAGCAGAGAAAAATGACTACACAAGTTAAAAGAAAGGTAAAATACTCTATTATAGTGTAAAATAAACTGCATCCTGTTAAATTCTTCGTTAAATCAGATTATGATATTCTCACGAGATTAGTCAAGCAATAAATCAAATGTGTGGGTTGCTTAAACATAAAAAGTAATTATTAGCTGATAAAGGTTTCATCTATTTGCAAGTGTACTTCATTCTTTAAATAACAGTCTCCCTCTCTCTTTCTCTCTCTCTCTCTCTCTCTCTCTCTCTCTCTCTCTCTCCCTCTCTCTATCTATCTATCTATATATAGTATGTATGTTCAAAAAAGTCCAGATAACAGTAGACAGGTACAGTTACAGACATAGTGGAGCATTTAGCAACTGAAGAGTCAGATATTTTTCTCAGGAGTTGGGGAGAACAAATCAGAGCTAAGAGCAGGGTGAATAATGGGCATTTGTTTATTTAACTTGCACTAAATGTGTCTCAGAATTGATGCTAATATTGCTTCATGTCTTTGCTAACATTAACACTGCTTTATGAATTTAAAAGGTGAAATAATCTGTCAATTTTGTATTTATAGTAGGCTGCAGCTTGTTGTGCTGCCACCAACAGGCCAAAACTAAATGTAGTCAAGTGATGCAGATTCAAAGTTAAAAAGGGATTCCTCTTTGTTTTCTCTCAGTGAAATGGAGACAGCAGGTCTGGTGGGTGACTCTTGTGCAGTATCGTGGCCCCAGTCAGATGAAGCCATCAGCTGTCTGATGTGCACCTCTCACTCCTTTATATTTGTCAGTGGGTCAGTGGGAGAACAGCCACCTGCCAAGAGCCATTAGATCTGAACTCAAATTTATGCCTCAAGTTTACATAAAAGGAGATCATTAAAATGCAATTACTACACGAGAAAGCAAACGGGACTGCGCCTGATTGAATCCAGCACACACACACAGAACAGAAGCATTAAGTGATCAGGTAAAAGTTTGCCTCGTCTCATGCATCATCTCATTCCACAGCAAAGTTGTACATAATTACTAATGACAGCAATTATTTAGTATTAAAACAATACAAAAAGTGCAGAGCAGTGAAGTCAGTAAAGACTCTTGGCCTGATATGTTTTGCCCAAGGTCTTAAAATGACTGTTTGTAGCATTGATTAATGTAGTGTTGGCTTTCTTGCCTTATTACCTGGACTTGAAAATGGCTTCATTGAAAGGACAGTTTGTTAAAATTCTATCACAAACAGATGCACATACACATACAGAGTCACAGAATTAGTCAGTGTCACAATACACTGACACTTTATTCCAGGTCTGTGAGCAGTAAACTGTGTCATCCATCTGGCCCGTCCTCCATCACAGCCCTCCACCTCATCGACCCACTCCCCATACAGCCTGAAATATGCTGCCACTAATTACAATTATTAATTGAAAATAGGAAATCAATGGTTTTAAGTCAAACACGAGTGCGCATGTTTGCATATGGGTCAGCAGGCTCCTAATAACTCAGCTTTGCTTGACATGCATAGTTATCTACTGACAGGGTGTTTCAAAGTAAGAAACCTCAGCTGCAATTCACATACAGTACAGGTAGCACACTCCGATCAAGAGTTTCTGTTATTGGCAACTTTCATCACTTGGGTTTGGAGGGGAAAGTGGTATACTACAGAAAAACAACTGCTGCTTCTTTTATAACGTATTGTTTACTCATTTGTCAAGACAGTGTACAGTGGCTGTCTGACAGTGTGCTGATGAAAACAGTTTCACTCACACAAGCAGTGTGGCCTTGAATAAAGTGGTGAATTGCTGAACAATACCCACGTGCTGGATATCGAAGGGCACCGTATTTCCAGTTCATGACTATATATTTTCCAGGGGCACGGCCCACATTGTCGACCTTTCTCAATAAGCTTGTGGGACTTTTCAGTTAAAAAGCCATCTGAGTTTGATTTCCGGAGCCTTAAAGTTAAATTTTTCATATGAATACAACGAATTTTCATACTCATCCCATAAAACCTGCAGACAACCAACAGATTGTTTGGAAGGCTCTTACATAGCTGTTCAGCTCTCTCTTTATTCTGCTGAATGAGAAATTATTGTCTAGTTCGTGGGAGCAACAATAGCAGTTTGTTTGGAATAAATATAAGAGAGCAGTATTTAATAATAGATGAAAATGGGCCATGTTCCTGCCGTAAAAGCAATACACTGAAGCATCGACTGCATATCACCAAAGGTATCTTCAAAGTCATGAAAAACAAGCATGCTACCAATTGCTTTTCTCCAAGCTCTACTCCCCCTGTTCCACAGGTTTCTGACAAAGATGCCGTTGAATTAAAGATGAATGAATTAATCCAGAGGCACGTGTGTGTAGTGACTGGATCGTTCATTGACTTTTGCCCGACAGATGCTGTGAGTGCAGCTGAGAAGGCGCTCAGTGCCTGACAGCGACATCGATCCCCAGCATCTTGATAGTTTGAAAACTTGAAGGCAAGCTCGATGACATATGCAGAACTTTGTAATCATTTATTCCTCCCTGCAACAAGCCATTTGGTGGCTCTCGTTTCAGAGAACAAAGGGTTATGCACAAAGCCCATACTAAAAGAATTTCTTTTTGTGTTTGATCATGTGATATGCTGCATTTAACTATGTTGCATATCAAATCTTGTGTGTGTATACCTTTGTATTACTTACATTTACTAGACCGAAACCTGTTAACACACTCACATCGTGGGGACTCGGCCATCAGTGATTTTTAGGGTGGCAACATGGTTTAAGGTTAGGGTGAGGTTAGGTGTTAGGGTCAGGGTTAGGTGTTAGGCAAGTAGTGGTTAAGGTTAGGATAAGTCTACAGGAAATTAAAGTAAGTCAATGTAAAGTCCCCACAATAAAATCACAGTGTGTGTGTGTGTGTGTGTGTTTCAGCTCTGTAGAGGTACATTTGTGAAGGATGCGTTTTTCTATTATTAGCAGTTAATTTACTGCACTGTTATTTATGAAGTGTTTATTAATAAATTGCAGCTAATTGCTTTATTACTGGATAATGACGTACAAATTATTTATATATCAGTTATAAGGCACGTTTGGGTTGCCAGGTTGTGACGCTCATCTTCCTCCAGTATGACAGAAAATTCCCAATCTGCTGTTTGAATTAATGAATAATAGCTTAAAGTATGTCCATATAAATGACATATTGATATGGTGAGACTGTTTTTGTGTCATTGGTTCGCGTCTTTGGAATCCTGGAGTCTCCCAGAGAAGATTAGGGAATCAGAGAGTAGAGAGTTTTAAATGAAATCTTAAAGCCTGTTGTTTTAGTCCTGCCAGTTGTGGGTTTCTTATTGTACTTGACTGTTTTTATTTTTTTTCAGTCATTTTTACTCTTTGGTTTCAGATTTTATTGTTGTACAGCACTTGGAGTTACACTTACTGTATGAGTTGTGCTATATAAATAAAATTTTGATAGTAGAATAATTGTTCCATCAATTTAGAAGTAAACAAGTAAAATTTCACTAGCCCCGAATTTTCAGATGTGATTGTTTTCTTACTGCATTCTGAACAGAATATCTTTTTGTTTTGAACAATTGAACTAAACAAACAAAGTCTTTGAATATGCCAATCTGAGCTTTAAGAAATTCTCATGAATATTTTTGATAATTAATTAGTGAATTAAGAAAATAAAGAAGATTAATCCATAATTGAAATATTTGTTCTACTCTAAACCCTTTATAAATGGCTCTTTTTTAGAGAGAGGTGTCAAACTCAATGATGGGAGCCTTTACAATGAGTAAACATATACTCTTCATGTTTGAAAGCTAGACTTTTACATCTATGTCACCCACTGGTTTTGAGATCCTTCTCCTGTACATGCTCTTAATTTATGAAGGTGTTATGAACTCAAATACACTATGTAGCTCACAGTCCGGCCCTGTACAAACCCAGAACGTTATCAGTGGGCCAGAACCAAGACAAATGAGTGCAGCTGCTTCTTCATAGATCAACATATGGCCCAGTTGCAGTTGGAGTGCTGATGTGTTTTTGGCCACTCAGCAGTATCCCTCTGCCTCACTTATTGGCAGGGTATTCCCCCTCATTCCTGTTCGATCAGGCTCTTCTCCCTGGGGCATATGCGTCTTTTTACAGGAAAAGTCAAAATGTATTTATACAGTATAGCCCTCTATCACAAATCATATATTTGCCTCAAGGGTCTTTGCAATCAGTACAGTATACACAGCCCTTTGTCCTTAGACCCTTAAGCTGGATAAGGACAAGTCCCCGCCAAAATAAAAAAAAAACAAACTTTAATGGTGGAAAAAAGAATGGTCTAGGTCATCAAATATAAATCAAAGTGATATTGGTGGTTTGTTTATCAGATAAGAAAACCAGTCAGATTTATTCTGATCCCTTCAAATAAACTAATAAATAAATAAATAACGACCCAAACCTTTCTGTAAAATGCCTTCCACTGGGCTGGAAGCCAACAATCATTGTTCTCCTCTGAGTATGTTTTTCTTATCCATCGCTTTACTTCTGCTTCAAACAGCCTGACAATCAATCAGAATCAGAATAAGCTTTATTGGCCAGATATGTTGAATACATGGAGCAAGGAGAGGGAGTGCTCAGAGGAGCAGAGTGGATTGATAAGGTAACACTAGCATGAAACACCATAAGTTACATAGTGTAGCTTTAATGCAATGCTGCAGGCAATAGATTTGTTTTTTGGCTCTCTGTTTCTTTTAGAAGTTTGAAAGGTTTGCATTTGACTGGGACAGGAAATTATCCTCATCCTCATCTTCATGGTCTGTCAGCAAGACGGTTAGTCACAGCCACTGTTGTTGGACTGCGCAACACTAGTTTGCGTGTTTCTAACTGCCTAAACGTGAAGCACTGTGCTATTAGAATTTTATGGTTGAATAAAACATTAGGAAAGCAGATCTTTACTCACTCAAGAATAAAGCTCTGATATGCACATTGAATTATTTTTAGGCCACATAGCACTTTTATGACAGCAAAACAACTGACTGCCATCCACCTAATAATGACTAATGAATGATTTTTACATTTGCACAACTTTTACTTGTGTTATAAGAAAAGTGTGCAGCGAGACCCTTCAGGTTTTTTAGGAAAGGATGGAAAGACGAGAGAACAGCATTTAAAGCAGGAGCAGCAGACGATTTAATGACGACATCAATCAGTCCTGCACAATGTGTGTGCAGGCATTACCTAAACCACTGTGGGCTCATAAAACACAATATAATACTATATTCTCAAATGTAAAATTGTAACTATGACATTTTCAAACTGGTTGCTAATCATATCATGTACTTCAATTAGAATATTGTTGAAAAAATTAATTTCTCTAGAAGACATGGCTCCCCAAATGTGGTTCGCTCACAGTGTATTTTAATATTATTATTATGGTAAAAGTATAGGGACCTGCCATTGGGACTTGTACCAGTATTACAGTAGCAGTTCCTCTTGAATTAAGTTAAAGCAAATAAAAGTTGCAGTTGCACTTAACAGAAATGGTACACTACATGTTATGGTGTCAGGGTAGAAATCATAAAGGTCTTATCATGATACAAATCCCTTTTGCGACCTACAAACATGAATACACAACATTTTCACATGCAACAGTAAAGTGATAAACTCCTGGGTGGACTGCCACTAAAAACAAGCCTTTTTTCAGCTGCAGTGCTCTTAGTGGAATTACCTTGTAAGTGACTCACAGATTCTCAAGATCAGAGCCTCACTCAGTGTGTTTACATGTGTTTTAGTACTGGGCTTATTCAGATTTCTGCAGTAATAGGAAGCAGTTAGCATCTGTATTTTTATAAAAATGTATTAAGTGACAATATGAAAGGTGTCTCTGGCTATGATGATGCAAGAAAAAGACTTCAGACAAGGATTTCTGTGACAGCAGAGTGGTTTAATTTGAAGAAAGATCAATACACAAGAAACAACTGCAGCTAACCACTGAAATTCTCAATGTTAAACATGTCTTACAAAAGTAATAAGGAAAGAAGAACAACAAGAGACAGTTATTTAACTGAAAGTGCAGTTTGACTACAAATTCTTTTACAAATTCAGTCCAACTTTATGAACTTAATTTGTTAATTTAAACACATGTAACTGCTGAACTTCTGTTCCAGTATGAATCCAGTATTAGGATTAGCAGTGATAGCAGCCATGTGATGTAGGTTGAAGTGTGTCAGGGCATAAAGACTAGTCTAATTATACAGTAAGTAAGAAATAATAACTTGTTTAGTATTTCAGGGGATTAGAAACCAACATAAATTTTTGGACTAGGACTGAAGATGTGAGAAAACAATGTCCAAAGAATAATTTCATATTTTGGTAATTATGTTTTAACACCAGTAGCACTTGCCTTACAAAACAATGTATATTTATATATATGACTTGTTTGACAGGAACAAAGGATGAGGTTTGGTGTTGCCAGTTAGAAACCTACGTATTAGTTTGTCTCATCTGGAGGACTTGTTGGCTGAGAGTGTTCACTTTCTTGCTGAGAGTTATGAGAGATCAGACCCAGAAACACTGTGTACACAAACACACTTCTGTTCATCAAAAGTAGTTAAAATACATAGCTCCTGCTAAAACCACAAACTGGCATGTATTTCAAAATCAGAACTTTAGAAAAAGTCAGGCCAGTTTATCTGTGACTCTAGTCTTAAATGCACATTTGTGCTTTATATCAGTCAGTTATGAGCAGAAAATCTATTTACAGTCATTTTCACTGAAGTGAAATATTAAAAAGTACACCATGACTCAACAGCAATTTTAATGTACAGTATAACAGTGGTGTTGATGCAGCTGGCAAACTTTGGCTTAAGCAGGTTACCATACCACTAACATGAATATGAGTCACAACTTTAAAGTGAAGTTGGTGTTTTTGGTGTTTTTATTCATTATGGAGTGAATCCTTTAGCTTGTGCAACGGGGATTGTTTTGGCTTTTTCTGAGCCTTTAAGTCTTTGTTTGTCTAGGGTTCTAGTCGACTATGTGACTTGATGGCTTCCTTTTCTTTGTTCATTCATCACCTTTCTATTCTTGTCTGTCCCTGTGTGTTGTTCTTATTCAGGCTTCTTGAATAGCCCCAGTAAAGCAGATAGAAAGCCAGGTTTCATATGCTATAGAGTGTCTGTAATAAAGGAACGATAGAAATTCATGTCCTTCTGCGTAGGAGGGTTGTCTGTGACTCTTCCAATTAGTTGCTGCATTGAAAAAAGCAAGTTTTAAACATCAATATTTCAGTATATTTTTTTGTGTGAGAGTGAAGAGAAAAGGAAGTAAAGGACTTTATATTTGCAAGTTTCTCTTTGCAGCTTTATCAGCTGTCCTGTTGTGCAACTTGTGTGTTTATTTAAGGCAGATTGTCAGTTACTGAGTTTTCACTATAAAAAGAAAAAAACAACAATTCTTTGTCACTAGAAATAGTAACTAAGGCTTGAAAATCAGTCAGCTGCCACCCCTGACTCCTGTATCAGCTTATGGCTATAATGTAAATGTAATCTTGTGAATACTCTGGATTACTGCACTGTACATTTTGTTTTTCTTCAAACATATAGTAAAATGAATATAAAATTTCTTTTCAGTTTAGGTTTAAAAAGGAAATATTAAAGTACCAGACTACCCATTGAACCTGCCAAGCTGGTTCAAGGTTTCAACACATTTTAACATCTTTATAAAAGTTTTACATTGAAAATTAACAAAAGGCTCCAGATTTTCTTTTTGCCCCCTATTGTATGCAGCAGCACTCATCAAATTAAAATAGATATATAGAAAGAGAAAGGTTGTACTGGGCTGGCATGGTGGTGCAGCGGATAGTCGCCTCACAGTGAGAAGGTCCTGGGTTCAAGCCCCGGTGCCTTTCTGTGTGTGTGGTTGTTTGTCTTTAAGTGCTAGCCCTGTGGTAGACCGGTGACCTGTCCAGGGTGTACCCCGCCCCTCACCCAGTGTCAGCTGGAATTGGCTCCAGCCCCTCATCAGGACAAGTGGTATTAATAATGGATGGATGCGATTCTCCTTAGAGATAGGGTGAGGAGCTCGGTCACCCGGGAGGAGCTCAGAGTAGAACCGCTGCTCCTCCACATCGAGAGGAGCCAGCTGAGGTGGCTTGGGCATCTGTTTTGAATGCCTCCTGGGCGCCTTCCTAGGGAGGTGTTCCGGGCATGTCCCACCGGGAGGAGGCCCCGGGGAAGACCCAGGACACGCTGGAGGGACTATGTTTTTGGAACGCATTGGCATTCCCCCGGAGGAGCTGGAGGAAGTGTCTGGAGAGAGGGAAGTCTGGGCATCTTTGCTTAGACTGCTGCCCCTGCGACCCAGTCCCGGATAAACGGAAGAAAATGGATGGATGGATGGATGGATGGATGCAATTCTTATTCAATTCAATTTTATTTCTATAGCACCAATTCATTACAACAATCATCTCGAGCACTTTATGCAGCAGAGTATAGACCTTACAGTATTATAGGAAAAACCGAGCAAATCCTCTTTTAGCAAGCACTTGACAACAGGGAAGAGGAAAACTCCCTTTAACAGAAGAAACCTCTGACAGACCCCGGCTCTTGGTGTATGTCTGTCTGCCTCAACAGGTTGGGGTGAGTGGATATGCAAGAGAGAAAAGAAGAAAAGCATCAGGACATTCTTATTCAATTCAATTTTATTTCTATAGCACCAATTCATTACAACAATCATCTCGAGCACTTTATGCAGCAGAGTATAGACCTTACAGTATTATAGGAAAAACCGAGCAAATCCTCTTTTAGCAAGCACTTGACAACAGGGAAGAGGAAAACTCCCTTTAACAGAAGAAACCTCTGACAGACCCCGGCGGACCTGTTTGAACTGTATGCAAACTGAAATGGGTCATGAGTAGGGGAGGAGAGGATGACCCCAGCTTAGGCCTACATATAAATAAGGGATGGTACACCAAAGCAAATGTATCCTTGAATGCATGTCCAGTAATTTCATAGACACCATTACATGAACACAAACAAAAGGCCATCCTGCTGACTAATGACAACTGTAACTTAATTGTTTTCTCTCTCTGTTGCTGCAAAATGCTCTAAGATGTAGCACGCACATTTCATTAAAGATGTTGGACACAATCTTGCATTGCAAAATTAGCGCTGGACTAGTGACGACCCAAGTAACCAACTTTTATTTCCACTGACCATTTGTAGGACAAGAAGTGGCTGCAGCTTTGATGCAGATTTGGGGAGTACTGAACCCAAGTGGTTAATTTTTAGCCAAGTTGAAGGCACATAAGCAACCACTGTAAGAATAGAAATATTCCGGTTCTGTCACAGTTGTTTTAGGTAAAACATATGAAACAGACACTATAGAGTTATAGTCATTTTTCTAAAGGAGGGATTACTGTACTATTTGATAACTTTAAGAAAGGTGGGTGTTCAGTTGGCAGTGTAACATCATTGACAGGATTTTTACTGCATAAGCACCGTGGATAGCTCTTCTCCAAAGCATCAGAGTAGCTGAAACTTAAAGAAAACTCCTCCTAAATGCCATCCACCATAGATACAGTAGTCATTGTGTGGCCCATGGGCCACATGCAACCCTTAGAATGTCTGTTTGTGGCAGTCGGTCTTTGTAACACCATTAATTTGATTAGCATAAATGGCTCCCTCCTAATTACATTGTCACACCTAACTGTGTCAAGAGGTCAGCAGGTTGAACTGCCATTATATGGGTGGGCCCTGTCAAATTATGGATCATCTTGTGATGAAATACAGCGGCCTGGGACAGAGCAGTCAACCGCTGACGCAAAGTGAATTGTCATGCATAGGACAAAGGTGTAAGGAAGAGAGCGGACAGGTGGCTGCAGGGGAGAACAGGGCAGCAAAAAGGAAAAGGTTCTTGCCTTAGAAAATAAACAGTCAACAGGTGAATTTGTCTTTCTGGAAAACAACTGCACTTAGTATTCCAGAAGTCAGCCTCTCTTTTTAAAGCTGCACATGTTATTGTTACTGACAAATTCCCACCTGGCAGCAAATCCAGAAAGATAATTTAGCTCCAGTTAAAGAGCAACTAAAACATCTAGAACAATTGTTTTTATAACTGCTTTATTAAGTACAGACGGGTGACAAATTAAGGGAACAATATGGTAGATTGGGTCAATTCTTGTCTCTGATCAATCATGTGATCATTTGAGAGGTGCTTTTAAATGTTACTCTAGACTTCATTCGAGGTAGGATTGAGTCATTTGATAAAGGTGTCATTTTATTCTCATCTTGGCCTTTAGAGCTTTATTAAGTGTCTGTGTTAGGTGTAATTCTTTGAAGTAAATATGGGTCTTGTTCTCTTCGCTTCCCTTCACTTGCCTTTTCTCCTTGTCTTATCTTGCCTGACCTCACTTCAACTCACCTTTCTGTTAACACTCTCATGTGGATTACTTCATTTTCAGATGTGCATGAATCCTCCACAGTCTCAGACCTTATGACTTGGTGCTGATAGTAATGATTACAGTTTTAAATCGCATGTCAGCTCACACACTTTCCCTTTTGCGCAGGGTGTGAGAGTGATTTCTGGGGCCCTCATTGCAGTAACCGCTGTCAGTGTCAGAACGGGGCCAAGTGTAACCCGATAACCGGAGCCTGCGTCTGCACTGATGGCTACCAGGGCTGGCGCTGCGAGGAGCCCTGTGACCCCAGCTTCTATGGCAAAGACTGCTCACTAGAGTGCCAGTGCCTCAACAGCGCCACCTGTCATCATCAGACTGGCGAGTGCCTCTGTTCTCCCGGATACACCGGGGCCTTGTGAGTAGCTGTGTGGCTGATTACATGGCTGAATGCGATGCATGTTTGTCCCTCTGGGGTGTTTTCAGACACCACCTCTCCATGAGTTCCCCATGAAGATGCTCATGGGCTTTTGCATTATTTCATTTATAACTGAGAGAGAGTGAAGTTGAACATTGAAGTTGGGCAAAAAGCAATATACACTATATAACAAAACTGAGGATACCCCAGTGCAATATTGCTGCAGTGTTAAATGATTCAAAATTGTACCATCTTACACTAATTGTAATATTAAGTTGAAGTGTAGGCTATTTGGTGTTATGTATAATAAAAAAAAAAACAGGTTAGGTAGACTTCAGTGAAAAAACAAGCCCCAAAGTGCAACCAAAAGTGATTAGACCTATGATTTCTAATTAAAGCATGAACAATGTAATAAAAAGAGTCAGTCATTAATATAAATAATTAAAGAGCCCATGAACACCACAGTTTTCTCAGTTGTGACCTGGTTTGCATCTAATGCACCATGCATGGCTCCCCATGATAATGAACAGCCTAAACTAGATGAGGGGTCTTTATAAAGATGGGAGAGGGTACACGAGCATCTGTGGGTGACTGAACTGAACATGAGTGAAAACACAATTACAGCAGTGATCAGGAGGTACATGAAGAGCCTTATTACCCACTACAACCTAGCACTGAAGAGCAGGTGGGTAAGTCCCTCAAACAGGGATTATCTGTGGAAACTGGAGTTTCAGTGGTTGATCAGACCGTGTGAAAGAGACTGCATGAAGTCAGCCTCTGTGCACAGTGTCCAAGAGGAAACCATGGGTCACAAAACTACTGTACAAGATTTAACTTTTCCAAACAATATGAAACAAAGCAAGATATTAGCAGCACATTTTCAATCAAAGTGAGTTTGTTCTGGGGGCCCAGCATGTTTAGCATGGACCTAATAGTGACAGTACAGTGCCAACTAAGTGAAGAGATGACACCCGACGTCTAGAAGAGTGACAGGAGAGGGATTTTCCAACATGACAATAACACAAACAAAAGGCCATCCTGCTGACTAATGACAACTGTAACTTAATTGTTTTCTCTCTCTGTTGCTGCAAAATGCTCTAAGATGTAGCACGCACATTTCACAACTGTATTAAAAAAGTGTTGTAAACTCTAGGCGAACTGGAAATATCTGGAGCTGACGTCATGGCTTTTATTTATGAAAAAAAAAAGTTGAACAAGAATTTAATAACACACTACGACATAATGGACATTGCTTAATAGACTGCTGACAGTGATAGATTCATCAGATCTAGGCAGCTATTTTTGTTATTTTTGTGTTGTGATTTTTCTTCAGCAGTTTGACATTTTGGGAGAACAATTATTCTATTTGTTGACAAGAGTTAGATGAGAAGATGGATAGACCATTAATTATGAAGCTAATTAACAAATGATTAATTCATACACAACTTTGACATTGTCACATTTTTGTTTGTGTACAGATGAAGGAATATAGAAACTTAATATATTATAATATATTACTCAGTGAGCTGTAGAGGTGTTGGTAAGCAGCTGTTTTTTTAATTTTGGACAGAGCCGGCACATTGTAGCTCTATCCTGTCTTTGTAGCCCCCGTGATAAGTTAAACTAATCAACTCCTGGTTCCAGCTTTATATGGTTTGTAACAGATATGAGAGTGGTATCTGTTTTCTCCTGTAACTCTCGATAAGAAAGCAAAGAAGCATACTTCCCAAAAATCTCAACGTATTTCTTTAACCAAAACCAATCTGCTTTTGACAACAACCTCTGCAAGGCAACAGCACTAAAGCATCCCGCATTAAAGAGACTGCCACAGAAATAAAGTGCTAAGTTCAAATGTTATCTAGGTGTGTTTCTCTTTTAGACATTAGAGCAAGAAGAGAGCCAAACCTCTGGCACTAGCTCACAAAGAGCGACTACGCCATAGACAAACCTAGAAATATTCCTTAAAGAGTTAGCCCTTGCCAAAGTGTATTATGCAGCTCTTAATTTAGTGCTGAAAGTCCTGCATAGTGCCAAGGAGCTACTCTTGATCAAAGTCATTAGTCACTTGATTTGGACTCTTTGCTGCTGAATAATTGAGGCTGTGAGAGGATAAAGGATTTGACTATGCTGGCTCACTAGGTATGAGAAATAAAGAGGAGTCCTCTTTTTGAGAAGGAGGAGGAGAGAAAAAGAGAGACTATGGAAGAGAGTTAATTAGAGAAAGACTGAGATGGAGGAAGTATGAGCCTGATGTATGCTTTGTCTGCCCATAGCTTTGTCCACCACAACTGATGAAACATTTAACGCTGATATCTGTAAAGCTACCACCCACGTTTTTGTAGAAAAAAACTCCTAAGTCTGGACAACGTGGCCGTCTCCTCCGGCTTGTTTTGTTGCCATTTGCAGGATTATTCCTTTAGACCTCAGGACAATCCATACTCTGGGTACTTTACTTTCTTTCTGGGGAGTGCGGTTAACCCCGTGAACATTTATCAAAAAGATAATAGTGCTTTGATTTATGGTATCTGACATGATGCAATATACAATAACATGTTCTCTCTTTTGTACTTGTTTTCATCTACTGTCTTCAGCGTGTGATTTATACAGTACAAGCAGTTCATCCACTTACATACCTGTGATAAATACAGATCATAAAAATCTGTTGAAAAAAATACTGTGGAAAGCAATATAAATTAGAATAGAAATACAAAGGATATATAGGTAAATAAAGGGAAGGAGCCAGTCAAAGAATGGGTTTATTATTGAAAATATTCCTTCTATATAATTAGACACAAAAGGCTCAAAAGAAGTCTGTCTTATGTAATATGTAAACTTTATTTTTGTAAATAAGTGTCCATTAGAATATAAGACAAATAGGAACTTGGTATTCATTGTCCTGTGGTAGTTTTACTTTAGCAAAAACACTGGGGATGCAGGGGCCTCAAGAATTAAAAGATGTATTTTGTGCTGGTTCAGCCTGATAGGAAGACTGGAGGAAACTGCATGAGATCCTGCATCCATCATGCTGCATGTTGCCATGGCAGTCTTGATGTCTGTGGTGTTTTGGTCTGAGCTGTTCCCATGTCACATCAGGATAAATGTTGAAAAACATTTGTGTTACTGCACTTCTCAACACCAGTTACAGTCAAGTGCATTTGGCCTTAAAGGTGCAGTGTGTCAGATTTAGGAACATCTAGCAGTGAGGACATAGATTGCAAACAGCCCTCATAGCCTTTTCACAGCGATTGCCGCAAATGCAGGATAAATTGTGCACTTGGAAAATAAGTGTGGCTCACTTGACCAAGCAAAAGCTAAAGGCGGCTCACTTGACTACAGTGGGTTACTCAGCAGTGGCCATGTTCTAGATAAGGATCAAGATAAAAATCAGATTTTTATTGTCAATTCACTTGCAAAGCTTTTTTTTTTTTTGAAAACTATGATCTGGACCTATGAACTATGTCCCTTGACTTGAATCCAATAAAACTGCTTTAAAGTATATTTTAAAGCAGAAGGCAACAAAATGCCTCCAGCAAAAAGCAGCTGAACAGAATCATCTGTGAAGAACGGCAGAACATCTCTCCACAGATTTGTACAAGACTGGAATCATCCATGCCCAGGAGGATCGAATCTGAATCCAAAATGAAGGCAGACAGAATATATTTTAAAATAAATAAATAAAGGAATAGAAGCTCAGCAAAGTACTGTGTAATAGGCTCTGGCTCAAACCATGTACAATCAGTGACGAATCATCCATGCCCAGGAGGATCGAATCTGAATCCAAAATGAAGGCAGACAGAATATATTTTAAAATAAATAAATAAAGGAATAGAAGCTCAGCAAAGTACTGTTTTGTAGTTGGTTGTTAAATATGAAAGTTCCACTGTGGCTAAAACAAATCAAATGTATAAAATTTAAAAAGTAACTTCATTTTTGTAAAATAAGATTTACTACTCTTTCCTTTCTTTCTTCTTTGCTTTTCACATGGCTTCATACAGATTGTAGAACAAAACCTTTGGAACTTTGCAGGTTTTCATTATCACAGAGGAATATTCATAACATAACAGAAAACGAACAAGATTTGGAACAAGACTGAGAAGACTGTGAGCAGCAGTGGACCATAAATCATTAAAAGTTAAACAATTGGCATCAAAGTTGTGATGTCAAATGCAAGTTTGCATTTGCAGTCTTAGAACACATTTGGGACATTTGCATTAAAATGATGGAGAAAAGGCATAATGGTAAACAAAAACAAGGCAATTTTTAACACTATTATTAATAAGCTGTCATTAATAAAAAGGTACCTTCATATTCTTTGATAAATGGCAATGAATTGTTTTTGTTATGCCGTGCTTGGTTTGCACAAGATATCACTTAATGGTTTTGTATTTCTCCTCATTCTCCAAGAAGCTTGGGTTTATCTTAAATACAGTGAGGACATCCTTTGTAATCCAATATGGTATCATACCTCTAATTATTATATCACTTTGACAGTACAAACCTACTGCAGCATCAACTGCTTTTCCAGTGGAACAATAGACTTGTTAGTGATTAGACACTTTAGTATAAAATGCCACATCACAACAGTAAACACCTGTTTCTTCTGTCATTTCCATCCAGCTGTGAGGAGCCTTGTCCTCCAGGTAAACATGGCTCCTTGTGTGAACAACGCTGCCCCTGCCAGAACGAGGGAACATGCCATCATGTCACTGGAGAGTGCTCCTGTCCCGCCGGCTGGGTGGTACGACAAAACCAACTCATTTTGTTGACGTTCAGCTAGTAGGGAATGTTTAAGTCCAAACTTGAGACCACCATGTTTGTGTGTTAGAGAATTACTATGTTGTAAATACAATTGATGCTGCAGTTTTTCCATCTGAAATGTGTGTGTGTTTATGTGTTTTCATCCTCAAGTTTAATTTTTGCTGGGAAAAGCCTCTTAATAACTTTTAATTTCATCAGGACACACCTAATTATACTTTGAAGCCCACACTTATGAAACTTTTATCAGGTTTGGAGCTATTTAGTCACCAGGCTGCACCTGCTAAGACTCATAATTTGAATAAAATATAAGCAAAGAAAAAAACATGATTGCAGGTCTTACGGTAGAAACAAACAGTTAAAGTGGCAGGCTTCTATTATTGTGAACGAACTTAAAAACCTTTTAAATGTTTCTAAAATTCTTTTTTTACTTTGAGTTTTAAATTTCTCTGAATAAAGTCAAATTTAGGTCATCAACCTGAACAAAATATTTTTCTTAGAGCCAAGAAAACAGCATTTTCACAACCTTCTGTCAACGTCACTGCTGTCTACTATGACAAACAGTTGGTTTCATTAACTAACTGAGTGTACACTATCAACATGACAGCTATCATACACACAGCAATTATCTTTTCACGTTTGATGTGCAGGTAAACATGATGCAATCTTCCTCTTCAGGGCCCGGTGTGTGCACAGCCGTGTCCATTCGGTTCATTCGGCATTAACTGCTCCCAGGAGTGCACGTGCCGTAACGGAGGCTTGTGTGATCACATCAGCGGTCAGTGCCAGTGCACAGCTGGCTACATCGGAGAGAGGTACAACGGGAGAGTGTGATCTCGGCGTAGACTGTAAGACTGTATGGAACTCTGTCAGGCCCCCCCAGGGAAATTAGCTTGTTGCTGCTGTGAATATTAGTAGAATTCAGCAGGGAGAGAGATAAATATGAGCACACAGTAAGATATGTAATAAACAGTTAATACATTGGGGGAAATGATAGCGGCAATGAGACAAAACAGATCTTCGATTCAATATAAACATATTTTGTGTGACAGTATTAGTAGGAAGTACAGAGAAGGAGTATGAAACATTTATGTACTGTATAAAATGCCTGCTTGTAACAGCTGCAGATATTAGCAGCAGGCCCAACTGCTTATTTACATTTAGATTACTTAATTAGTAATTAATGATATTTAAATATATTTCAATAGGTATTATTGTGTACACACTGTGCGCTGTGTGATGTGTCTGCTCCCCAGACGTTTTTAGCTACAGTAGGCTGCCCCTCAGTGCTTGGTCTGTTGTTTGTAGCTTCCAGATGAATATTAATTACAGTAAATACTAGATACTCAAAACAGTGTTACTGTACTCTTATCATAAATTATGAATTTTTTCAAAATACAGTATTTAATCATAAAAGATAAAATGTTTACAAGACAGATATATAAAGGACCACAAATATTGTATTTTTTTTTTATCTAAATCTAACAAACTAGAGCAATAAACAATGTATATCCTGTGTCCCTGTACAAATTATACCCTTTCCCTTCTACCCAAATATGTGTTTAAAAGCATTTTAGCCTATCTTAAACCACAATCTTTCTTTTGTTTTTATTATAAAATTATCAGGTTTTTAATGACACCTCCTGTACTTATACATAAATTTGTTCAATTAAAATGTGATGTGGTAATTCAACCCATCATATAAAGTACAGTTAAACCACTCTTGATCACACGTTATGGTAGCTAGCAGAGTAATTGTGTGGCTGTAATGTGTTTAAATATCAGCTGGCAAAAGCTTTGTTTACACTTCCAGACCTCCACCTCCCACCCTGTCTCACAGCAAAATGTATAAAAGCTGGTCTGCCACACTAAACATACTATTCTCACAATTACGCCTCCAAAACACGTTGACGTTGCATCGCCTTTCTGGCATGAAAGAAAATGGTTAAGTTTAGGTACAGACACTACATGGTTAATGTTAGGGAAAAACCCTTGTTTTGGTTAAAACCCTCAAATGAACAAAACTCTTTAAAATGAAAAGTGCAACATTGCACAACGACTGACACAGGACGCACACTCTGGTTGTCTGTGTGACAGTCTGGCGCTTGTTAGACCCAACTACCACCTTCTAGTGTTTCTAACTTTCTGTAGTTCAAAACTGTTTTACTTCAACAGACACTAAATGTTAGCGTCCCAGTCCACACTCTAGTCCAGGTGGTGGCAGTAATGCACCACTTTGTTGATTGCTGACCGCCATAAAACACCAGGAAGAAGACATGAAGACGAACACTGGACTGCAATAAAAAAAACTTCAGCAGGTCACAGTTTTACAGCTGTTGTTCTAACATTACTACATTTTTCACTGTGGACCAATTTAGCTCTTCATGTGAGACTGGGCTGCCCATGTGCTAGAGCAGCAACCAGTGGTAAAAATATCTAAGTATATTTACTCAATTCCTGTACTTAAGTACAATTTTGAGGTATTAGTACCTTACGTACAACTCTAAATGAATACTAATGTTGTTCAGTGTCTGCTGCATGTATAAAGAGGCAACATTAAGACTGTCAAGCAGTGTTGTGTTTATAGCTGGCTGTGCTGCCCCTAGAATATAAATAAGTCCAAGTGGTGTGAGTGGGCTGCCATGCAGTAACAATCCCTGCAATTCTGCCTGGGGACCTTTATTGCATTTCATCCCCCTTAGTTGTTCATCTTTATGTCGTCATCTGCTGTATCAAATGAAGGAAAAAGTAACATTGAAAACAGAAAAACCCTACTAAAGTCAGTGCCAGGTGACATTTATCCTTTAATATGCTGTTTATTAGAGAAGACTTGTGGTACTACGCACCCTGAAACTCACCAAAATGAGTGTGTTCTCAGAATTAGAAATAGATTTTGACATGTGAAGTGTAGTTACGTACATTTGTGTGTACAGAATATAAAAAATGTTCAGTGTTAAATGTTAATGTAGCTCCCTCCTATTCCCTTTGTGGTTTGCCTTCATACACCTTTCTTTAGTTTTGGTTAAACTGGAGATATTAACCAAGAGACATTTGAAATTGATTTGGACTTTATGTCCTCCATCATCTCAGGCAGACTTCCTTCAGTGCCCACCTTCCTCTGGTCAGCACTCTTTTTCTGTCTCGGCTATGCTCTCTTCTCCTTGCACCCTGTCTCTCTTTCTCTCTCTCCACCTCCATCGTTATTCTCAATTGAACCAAATTACCTCCATTCATTTATGCCCCAGACAGGTGAATTAGCCTACATGGAATAATCCCTAGATTCAGTTCTCTTCCACCCCATCCACGTTGTAATAAAATTAGCTGAGATAAGAGTCCTGAGGAAGTCAGCATGATTTAAATGTGACACTAAACAGAAGGCCTCACTGAGCCATTTTAATTGAGTGATTTGTCTATTTCTTAATGGTTTCTTCTTGTGGACGTGTTAAGAATGATCCAGAGATGTCAGCCTAACTTAGGCTTTACCTTAGCTTAAACCATTTTCCACTGAATTCAGTTCTGTTATTCTCATTATAATCCATATGGCCTCTTTGTAAAGCTTTAACCTTGAGCACCACTCAGGGTCCCAGCAGTAGCTTGTTGGCCTTATAACGCTGTGAGCATGTGTGACAGTAAAGCACGTGTCACGTGTGAGGAAAATGGAGTGCTCTCTGTCGCTATTGTTAGGTAGCAGTAGACACATCGTTGATCATTCTTTGCATTGTAAATGTGAGCTTAAAGGATCCCTCTGGCCACGATGAATGTGAAACCTGTTTTTAACATTTGGAACAACCTAAAACAAGCATTCAGTTGTCATCAGGTTGGGCTTTGAGTACATGAACTCAGGTATCTTGGATTTGAGTATTATCCTGGTTTTGATTATATTTGAAATATGATGTTTGCATCGAACAAACAAAACCTAGTTATTTAGCCTGGTATCTAACAAATTAAAATATACAGTTACTCCAAATGCCGGAGCTCGAGATCACAGGAACGATTCTCAGATTTATTTTCCTTTTGCAGCTGAAATGAGGCAGATAGAGCATGCATACACAGGGAAGTCTAAATGCATCAGGTCTACAGTGTAAGGAAAGAAAGATCATGGATAAAACTCAAGCTAGCTATGCTGTCGGGTTACTGTAAGGTGCCTCTTTAAATTACAATGATAGACCTATCCTTATTTACATTGAATAGATGTTTAAGCAGTCTTCACAGGTTTGGAACTGATCTGAAATGTAGAAAAACCACCTGAACCTTATTTTAAAACAAGACAGAGATAACTGAGGTTAATTAAACACAATCCAAAATGCAAAGCCACTCTAACAGATAAGACTGGCACTGGCTGGTGATGTCCAATAGAAGAGTAAAACATAAATATACCTGCAATTCAAAGTTCACACTCACCGTCTCCGTCTAAATACACAGTGTACTCCAATGATGATGACGACACATCATGTGAACAGAGTTGATAGTGAATCTACTGGATCCCTTCTGGCGTAAATACCAGAGCAGAACTGAAGAGAACTTACTGATAACTTACTGAGTGACAGCAGATTAATGTGTAACTAATCAGTACATTCATTGAAAATAATGCAACGAAAAATAAGCGTAGTCGCAGCCCTAGACCCAATATCTGCTGCAAAAGTACAGGATCCTCAGTGTCCTGTGTTTGTCTCTGGTCGCAGCCTAAAGTTTTTATTCCTCCACCTTTTTTTGGGCTGTTTTTATTTTCTTTTTTAAAAAATGTTTAATGCATCATGTAAAGACAACATATTCTTGACCTCGTCCCATGTCAGATCTCCACTGAAAACACATGAAGACAATTATTGTCAGCCCTTTTGTCAAAGTGACCTTCACAAAACAGGGTTTATTTGATGCCTTATGTGGTCTCTCTGCAAAAACAAAAAAAAAAAATTTTGGAACATTTCTATGGATTGCATTCTTAATAGTTTTTACATAATTCTTTAGATTCAGTTTAATAAATGTACCTGGAGTAATCATTTAAAGCTTGCTGGCGCCTTTGATGATCTAACCTTGTGTCTGGATATACAGAAAGATTGCTACTTTAATGACGAACTCAGCTTATAACTCTGACTCTTAACTGCTTCTTCAGTCAGCTGTTGGCCAGAAACCACTCACTTCAGTTCAGACAGACTGTTTTCTACGTCTTACACAACTTCTCTACTAATGTCTTATACCAACACAGATGCCAGGATGAATGCCCAGTTGGCACTTATGGTCCACAGTGTGCCCACAAGTGTGACTGCCAGAACGGTGCCAAATGCTACCACATTAATGGAGCCTGCCTGTGCAACGAGGGCTTTAAGGGCCCCAGCTGCCAGGACCGCTTCTGTCCCAACGGCCTGTACGGACTCATCTGCGACAAATACTGCCCCTGTGCAGCTGAAAACACACTCAGGTACCAGAGTGTTGGTCTAGTGATCTAGAAAATGTCCGGTGCTTTTACATTGTACATCACAGCATACAGTAAGTATTATGTCAAGTATTTCACATACAGGGCTCCACTAAGTTTTGGAATCTATTCAGCCATAAATCACGAAATGTTCCATTTCCGATCTACACATCTGTAAGCTATTTTTAAAAATAGGTTTTATAAATTCTTCATGTTTAAGTGGATATAGTACCTACCTAAAGTCTCTGGTTTAGGTGTCTGATCTCAAGCCACTAGCCAATTCAGGAATGTAAGCTAGAGACAACTTTTAACATTCTTCTCTTCTACTTTTCTTTGTTTAGACTGTAGTTTCCCCAGGTCTAAAACAGGTGACATTGTCCCAGCATAGAGGGAAAACAATCATTGTACAATAAAGACTGATTTCTAATCTTTTTGTTCTCTCAGTTGTCACCCTTTGTCCGGAGAGTGCACCTGTGCACCAGGATGGGCGGGGCTTTACTGCAACGAGACCTGTCCAGCAGGTTACTATGGCGAGGACTGCAGAGAGCTGTGTGTCTGCGCCAACGGAGCCGACTGTGACGGCATCTCTGGAGCTTGCATATGTGCACCAGGTTATATAGTAAGTGCGGCTACACACCTACTCTGAGAGAAATCCTTGGTAGAGGCAATGATTAGCAGTATACAACCAAATTATTTAGCAACCGGTGAGCTAACTCGTATCATATTTGACTGGCCCAAAAAAATTCTTATTTGATCACTGATATTAAGGTTGACATGTTTAGTGGATTAAACAGCTGGTGAAGCAAAATTTTGCAACAGCTGCTTATTACAGCAACTTCATTTTGCACTTCCATAAAGATGGGAATCTTGCAAGAGATGTAATGAAAAAAGAATAGTTGAAATCAAAGCAGCAGAAACAGACACATCCTGACTTCTAGCGCTGCATGTGTGAGCCTGTATTTCCCATAATGCAACTGAATGACGTTGTTGATATGCCTCTCTGCCTGGTAAATGTGCATGTTTTACCTCCTAACCTTCAGGCTCAGGTTTTTTCTTGTACTCTTAACATACAACAGAATCTTCCTACAGAACCCTTAGATTTGGCTGTTTTACATACAGTTGAAGTCATAAGTTTACATACACTTAGGTTGAAGTCATTAAAACAGATGTTCTTTAACCATCCTACACCCCAAACTCATTTTGGCAAGTCGGCTAAGGCATTACTTTATGCATGACACAAGTAATTTTTCCCAACAGTTGTTTACAGATAGGCTGTTTTACTTATAATTCACTATATCACAATTCCAGTGGGTCAGATGTTTACATACACTGCATCTTTAAACAGCTTGGAAAATGTGCAGTCATGCAGCACAACATTCTCTTATCATAGCTTTTGTTTAGACGCTCACGGCAACAGGTTTGGGTTTGGGAAAGATAATTTGATTTAATACAGAAACATTTTATTGACTTTGGACGCAACATTTTATCAATATTTATCCAAAACCACTGTTTTTCTAAAGTGATTTTGTTTCCTAAACAGATCGCTGGTCTGGTAGTTGAGCACTTTGTATGCCAGCTATCCACACATTAATCACGTGAACGCTCTTAGAATAATTTATCCAGAAGCTCAGTATCTTTGCTCTGTATAATGAAGAAGTGGTACCTGATTCAGTAGAAGTTCTTTTGAGGTTTAAGATTATGTGTGGAGGCTTTTAGGCAGCAGGTGCAGAACATACTGTATAACATGCTGAAGTTATCATAATTTGTCGGGTGCTGTTGAGTCGGCAGGTTTAACCATAGAGTTACATGGTTGCTAATGGAGAAGGGTACGGCAGGTGCAACCCCCTGATATAGGTCACCCTAAAGGAGAAAGAGAGCATGTCGATGTCAGGGCAGTGTTGTGTAAGCAGTAGGTGAGTGTGGGTGAGACTAAATTCTAGACCTCTGAAACAGTGTTTAGTTTCTTTTAGCCTGTTTTTTTGTTTATTTACTTATTGTGGGACCAACTCATTCTTCAGGGGCTCTGCATCATGATATCAAAGTCATTTTAAGATACTCTTTATTCCCATCAGAATTAGGATTAGAATTAATGCTCATCAAGTTAGACTCTACATTTGTAACCTCCTTTTAGTCCCATACTGTGTGTGTTTGATAGTTAGCAGCCTATCTCAGTAAACCTAAGGGCTCTGTTTTCCTGAAATATGGTGCAGAGGCAAGTCTAAACTCCAGGCAAAGTGGTATTTGGGTGTGTCCAGCAATTTTGGGGGGAATTGAATAACTGGATTGTTACTGCTAAAACCATTTCACCACCATTAGTTTTACATGAAATCTATCAACTGTTGTACATTGCAGTAAGCGGAAAGAGTATCCACCAACACTGTCCTACTTTTTTATTAGTATAATAATTTGAAGTTTTCAAATACACCAAGATATTAGTACACATAATAGAGTGTGCAGATGGAGAGCAGCAGCTGCCTTGGTTAAAACATAGATTTACTGTAGAGTTAGAATCAGGATCAAGTCACATGATAGATTTAAGGCAAGACAGGAGATTTTAAGGACATATTAGAATTGTTAAAAGATTAAGAACAGGCAGTTTCCATGAAGTTGTGTGTATGTATGAGTACGTGTGGTTTCTGACTGGCGCATGAAGCAGTAACTGGCTCTCTGGCCCGGCCCTCCTGGTGTGCTCAGTGATCTTGCAGTGATTGAGTGGAGAGCAGAGATGGGACATGTAGGAGCCAAGAGATGACAGGGACTTTGATAATTGGACTGAGAACATCAGGGGTTTTCAGCAGATGAAAGTAGGATGAGCGCTGTAGATGAATGTCCATTTGGCTTATAGCAGCTAAATTTAGATAGATTTCGCTCTCGGTGGAGTGTTATTGATTTACTGGATATTTATACTGCACCGGGAACTCACAATTTGAAACTCTGTGTGTCACTGTGTAGACAAGAAACCAGCTTTAAACAAAATTTATATGTGGTATTGTTACCAGTCTGGACAGTTTGATCAATATCTTTAAACGTGTGCAGCTCTGAGCCAAGGCTTGAAATCTACAGAGCAATACTACAGGTCTGTCGTACCATGAGGAACTGTTGTGTTGGTTTCACTGAAAAGGACAAAAAATACAGAATTGCTTGGAAACAAGTGTTAATCACAGTCTTTAGTTACTTTCTTCCACAATATGTTGTTACCAAATGAATGAAGCTGCTGGTCATTATGGGTGGGTAAGTTTAGGGCATTGTCTGACAATATGTGTGATTTAGCTTGTTAGCTTATAGAGCAATTCAGTTACACCGTGGCAGTGAATCTGTGAATCTAGTGTTCTGTGACTCTGACTGCGACCCTGTTACTTGGTGACTCACTGACTCTATTAATCTCACTCCGTGACTGTTACTCTCTGACTGTGACTTTTATTTTGTGACTCTGTTAACCCTTTATAGGACACTCATTGGAAATTCAAAATGCCAACCCTAGACCATTATTAGAGGATATCTATAAATGTGTGAAAAAACGGAGCTAGTCTCTCATGTCGCTGTGTCCGACATTCCATTAATATATTCTTTTTTTCTCTCTTACCTCTGACCCCCCACATCACCTCCTGTGGGCGGGCCAATACATGATTGTCAACATGATCTACATCCCCCTTCTTAATACTGAATGTCTAACCTGTTTCACATGAACATAGAACTGAAATACATGTTTTAACAGCTACATCTAACTGTCCATGACTTTGTGTGCTATAACAGTGCACATAACTAGTGTACCAGCTGATACACACAACAACATACTGTAGTAAGTTACATAAGGCAGCAAGGCTGCTCCAATGGGAATAAAATGAAGCCTAAATCTATGTAACGTAGTCCTTGTACAGCGAGTTGGGCTTTGACACTCTTCCTGAGCATGTGATGACTACAGCTGGTTCTTGCGCCTGTTCTGTTCGCTGCTGGTCAACATCGGACTGACGTTCGGGCTGAAGTTCAGGCTGATGTTCCTGGTCGGCTGGTGAGGGCAGCCCGTTTCTGGGTATGTTATGTACGTTGAGCAGTGCCACATAAACATCTGTTTTGTCGCGTGCACATTTTTCCAGAAGATTTTTTGCGGAGCATACAGCTCTCTCAGCTAAACCATTTGATTGAGGGGCCACCCTGTCATATCCCCTGTCTGTCCTGCGTGCAGGGAGGGCAAAGTTCGGGCTGACCTGTCATAATGTCTCTTTCCCCTCTGTCTGCTACGCGTTAGGGCTGCTTGGATCTGTGTTTCCACCTTTGGCACATACATGGCTTTGGTCATGGGAATTATGGTCTTGGTGTGCCGGGAGAGCAGGCATTGGGCTGGTGAGGGCAGCCCGTTTCTGCGTATGTTATGTACGTTGAGCAGTGCCACATAAACATCTGTTTTGTCACATGCATATTTTTCCAGAAGATTTTTTGCGGAGCGTACAGCTCTCTCAGCTAAACCATTTGATTGAGGGTAGTGGGGGCTGCTGGTGACATGACGGAAGTTCCATGTACGGGCAAATTCTTGGAACTCCATGCTTGAGAAGTATGTTGCGTTGTCAGTCATTAGCTGCTGAGGGGCTCCATGGGTAGCAAAGTGGCGCATTGCAGTGAGCGCATCTTGAGACCTCAAGGTCAATGTCATGATATATGCTGAGCCAAAACATAGTTTCCCTGGCCCTGCGCTTCGTCGCTTCTAGGCCAGGGTGTCCCTGATGCAGTTGTTTGACATAATAGCGTTGTAGTGAATGAGGGATGATGAAACGCTGGCCACGTAGCAGCAAGCCATTATCGAGTGTGGGTTCATCTTTCATGGCATAAAATTTTCTGAGGTCATGTGGCAGTTTCTTCAATGAGTCAGGCCAGCCCGTGACGAGAACCTTCGTTAAGCGTCTGCATAGGTGATCTGCCTGTGTTTCTTGTCTCAATTCCTCAATCCTCCTGGATGAGAGAACTCCACTGTCATCATGTCATAGTCTTCACTTGTGTCACCAGTGTCAGTGGAGGGCAGGTGTGATCGTGAGAGTGTGTCTGCCAGGTATAGCTCCTTGCCTCTTTTGTAAATGACATCGAGGTTGTAACGCTGCAGCTTGAGCATCATCCTCTGCAGGTGTGCAGACACTGTGTGTAATGGCTTTCTCAGGATAGTGATGAGGGGCTGATGGTCAGGTTCAACGGTCACCGGATGGCCATATATGTAGTCGTGGAATTTCTGACAAGCGAAGACGAGTGCCAACAGCTCCTTTTCTATTTGAGCATATCAAGATTCAGTCTCCGTGAGTGCTCTTGAGGCAAACGCCACTGGGTTGTTGTTCTGGAGGCAAACAGCACCGAGGCCATGCTGGGAGGTATCGGCAGATAGCACCACTGGCTGGTGCACATCAAAGTATTGGAGCACCGGAGGAGATGTGAGGAGTTGTTTAAGTCTGTCGAACGCCGCCACATGGTGCTCCTGCCAGCTCCATTCCACATCCTGGATCAAAAGCTGACGCAGGGGTGCTGTAGTTTCACTGTAACTT
>NW_018128252.1:365468-367082 GCF_001952655.1 Monopterus albus | reverse complement strand
GGCCGTGCGGGGAGGCATCGGCAGATAGCACCACTGGCTGGTGCACATCAAAGTATTGGAGCACCGGGGGAGATGTGAGGAGTTGTTTAAGTCTGTCGCACGCCACCACATAGTGCTCCTGCCAGCTCCATTCCACATCCTGGATCAAAAGCTGACGCAAGGGTGCTATAGTTTCACTGTAACTTGGGATGAATTTGGACAGATAATTTGGCATGCCCCGGAACCGTTGAACATCATGTTTGTCTGCTGGGGTTGGCATGGAACGGACTGCTTCTGTTTTCGTAGGGTCAGGTTTTATGCCTTGATCGGTCAGCAGGTGACCCATACATGACACCTCAGACACCCGGAAACGGCACTTGTCGGGGTTCAGCTTGAGGTTTACAGCACGTGCCCTGTCCAATACCTGCTGGAGACGCAGATCATGCTCCTCTCTTGTGCTGCCCCAAACCAAGATGTCATCGACAATTATCGCACATGGCAGTCCCTCAAAGAGCTGCTCCATGCATCTCTGGAAAACTTCACTGCCTGTAGCTATTCCATATGGCATGCAGAGGAAGGCATATCGGCCCACCGGGGTCATGAAGGTGGTCAGTTTTGAAGACTCCTCAGTGAGTGGTATCTGCCAGAAGCCATATTTCGCGTCAAGGACGCTAAACAGCTTAGCACCTGGCATGTCAGCAATCACCTGTTCCACTGTTTTCAAGGGGTGGTGTGGTCTGAGGAGAGCCTTATAGAGGTGGATGGGGTCTACACAAAGTCTTACAGTGCCATCTTTCTTACGTGCAGCGACCATGGATGACACCCATTCAGTGGGCTCATGAACTGGCTTGATGACTCCTAGCTTGGTCATTCGGTTTGCCTATACTGCTACAGTCAAAAGGGTCCTTGTAGTCTGTGACCTCAGGGGCCCCCTGTTGGATAGAGTGTACGTTTGGGCCAAGGTGTACGAGACCCAGCTTGACACTATCTCTGAGGCCCAGCAGGGGTTTTACATCACTGTCGACAAGATGAAACTGTAGTGTTCCACATGTGAAGGTTATATCAGCAACACCTAATGTCCTTATAATCTGGCCACCATAGGCCACCAGGTTTACTGCATGGCTGTGGTCCACGAGTGCACTGGGGTCGATGTGTTGGAGCACGCGTTTTGAGAGTATGTTGCACCAGGCCCCGGTGTCAATCTTCACCTTGAGTTGCTTTCCTATGTCTGGGTTGGACAGGACGGTGAATACTTCTCCTCTGTCTGCTGGCAGTTCCACACTCTCACAGTAGAGGAGGTCTGCTGGTTCATTATTGGTCTGTGCATCAAGTTCACTACCAAATGTGGCTCTTTGCCTGATAGAGTGTTAATTTCACACAGTGACTGTTACTCCCTGAATGTGGTTGTGTGTTGCTCTCTGATTCTGATTCTGACAGAGCTGGCCCATTGGTATACAGGTGCATCTCAATAAATTAGAATATCGTGGAAAAGTCCATTTATTTCAGTAATTCAACTCAAATAGTGAAACTCGTGTATTATATAAATTCAGTACACACAGACTGAAGTAGTTTAAGCCGTTGGGTCTTTTAATTGTGATGATTTTGCTCACATTTAACAAAAACCCACCAAATCAC
>NW_018128252.1:334395-364262 GCF_001952655.1 Monopterus albus | reverse complement strand
GTGAATTGGTGGGTTTTTGTTAAATGTGAGCAAAATCATCACAATTAAAAGACCCAACGCCTTAAACTACTTCAGTCTGTGTGTACTGAATTTATATAATACACTAGTTTCACTATTTGAGTTGAATTACTGAAATAAATGGACTATTCCATGCTATTCTAATTTATTGAGATGCACCTGTAAGCGAGCTAAGCATTCGCTTAGGGCCCCTATGGCCACCAGAGGGCCCCCAAGAGTGCTTGAAATGTCCCACAAGAGCAGTGAGGAGAGCAAAAGTCAGAGGAAGCTCCTTAATTCCCTGACAAAACTTTAATACCCCATAAACCTGCTGTATTTCTAGGGTGATGTTTGTGTCCCAGTATTATCCTGTAGGTAAACATTATTACTACTTCAGGTCGTGAGTGAAACCTGAACAACTTCTTCCAGGTGTCATGAATACTGTAACCTTCGTCATAACCGTAGGACAACTGAAAATCAATCTCTCTCTCCTCACTTCACTCTCAAAAGGCATATTATTACACCACCAGTCTAAATATTCACTACATGACATATTAGGTGCACTTTTAATATAGTTCCCAAATGTAGATAAACAAAAACCTTTAAATTATGAAGTATATAATTACCAATAATTAAAATATATAACCCATTAATTGAACAAACCAGTTTAAAAAAATACATCTTTACTAATTAAATTAAATGACAAACAACTTTGACAGTGAATAGCACTGAATGCTCATACTAACAAAGTAAACAAAATATATATAAGAAGGACGTTTTACTGAGGATGGTACTGCACTGTTTAGGCTGTTTAAGTTTGATTTTATTTCTAGGTGACTTTTGCTCTTCACTTTTACATTTTTGAAACCAAAAGCACTGAAAGTGATTAATCTGTTTACAGTAAATACATTGTCTGCTGGTTTATTTTGTTATTTTTCAGTACATCATGTTCATTATTCCACTTAGTATTTAGCACTTTGTACCACTTGTGCAAGTTTTCTACTTTCTAAGATTAAAACCACAGAAGGGTGAAAACATGTCAGGCTGGCATTGATAAGCAAGCAATTACAGTTATTAAAACTGATAATGGGTGTGTCAGATTTACAGTACCTGTGAAAATGATCATTGACAATAGTTAATAGTATTGGCAGTGGAGGCTCCCCAGATCAAATTTTGCTTAGGGCCCCATAAAGACTTGGGCCGGCCCTGCTCACTGACTGTTAAACACTGTGACTCTAGTATTCTGTGACTCTACACTGTTATAAACCCAACAACTCAAAAATTATAAATAAAAATGTCATACTTATACCACAGGCAGTTCATGTGGAGTAGACTATCAGATTAGCACTTTTCTGCATACATTTGCAGAGAGGACCAGAAAGAGGGACCACAGATTCCCCAGAAATATCTGTACTGTATATCTTAAATATTTTAAAGTAATAAATTCAAATTGACACCAGATATGTAGTATGTTGCTATGAAAACCCTTTACTAACAAATGAGCTGATTGGTTTAGCTGGCATATTAATGAGGGAAAACAGATTTGTTTTTATTCATGATGACAAACCACTAGAACTGGGAGCATCTGTCACTGAGATTATGGCGTGACATAAGACATCCAAGTGTGTGTCGTTATCAGACCTTAAGACACATATTTTCATAATACAGAGAGTGTTTGTAGTGTTAGTGATGCTCAGAATAATTTCTGCATTGTTTTATGGCATTTTTGTAATGATTGTGTACTGTATAGATGAAGGTCTTTTGGGACCCAAATGTGTCATGTGATCTGTGATTCCAGCCGCAGCAGCCCAGAGCCGTTCCTCAGGGCATCGTGCCAACTTACCAGGCACTGAGAAAAACATCATGTAATCTTTATCTAACCTAAATACATCTGTTGAGAGCAGTCCTCTGTTTTTCAGGAGCCCCGTGCTCCACACACACGCTGCTGCACAGTGTGACACCGAGTCACACCTGGAAGCTGAATTCCAGTATATTTTTCAGCATTGCTACAGTATACAAAGGGTGTGAGAGAGACCAGCATAATGGCATGCTGGCCTAATTACATGCTCCTCTAGTCCACAGAGGAGCGTGTAATTAATGGGATGAAAAATAAAGGCAATCTTTCTTTTTTAATTTAAATAATGTTTTATCTAATGTTTGTATATTAATATTTGTGTACAGCTTTAAGGAAAACACCTAAGCATTTAAAAAAAAATTTATTAGCTATGACCTTGAATTGGAAATATGCAAAATAAAAACAGCAAGCTGATAAAGCTCCACACTACCACTTTGACTTCAATTCAAAATAGCTTTATAAATATCAGGATCAATTCATGCATATTTATCAATCCACCAGTCACTTTGTTAGAACTCCTATTTCCCCTGGGAAATTCAGATGGTTTGTCTTACTGTTTGTCTTATGTTATTTATTAAGCAAAGTTTTTTTAAGAACCCACAAACTTTTTAATAAGGCTTCTTTCTCTCTTCTCCTGTCTTTGCACATTTGGCTGGCTTTGTGAATATTAGATTAATAGCAATTTAAAGGCAGCAGATTTGAAGAAGGCAGCTTTAGTTAGCACAGTTTATGTGTCAGGTCCCGATCAGTACTACAGCGTACTGGAGGTTCAGGTTGTGTGGAGCTTGCATGCTAACCTAAGGTTAGACATCCTGCTAATGCCAAGTTGTCTGTCTTGCTGCTCTGATGATGTCCTCTGTTGATTGAACAAAGACAGGCATCATGTTTCTCTGCAGGGACGCCATCAGTGACGATCATCTCTCTCCTCCATAATACAAGTCTGTGTTTGCTGCATCTCTGCCATCAAATTTAACGCAGTCATAGGCTTACAGTGAAACTGAAGACCAACTTTGAGCTGCAGGAAGAGGACATAGTGTTGTTAGTCAAGTTACTCCTGAAACTCCAAATTTTGTGTACACAGTCAAATATTTGTTCAGCAGCAGTGATGCAACTGAGCCAGCAACTGTTTATCATGAAAACTAAGAGAGCCTATGGCAATGAAGGGGGGATACGGTCCTCGTGAAATTTTTCTTTGCTGCATTAATAATGGTAGCAGCGAGAGCTTGACACACTGCACCTGTAGCACACCAATGTAGAAAATATGTTAACATCTTTACATTTACATTCATTTGACAGACTGACAAGTGTAGAGAGGCATAGCTGTAATTTTCACATCCACAGACATGCTGTAGTTAAAAGTGTTGAAACAATGCTTCATTCCTGGGAAGTAATGAAATTCAAAGCTCTGTTGTCATGTAGACCTGCAGCCTTTGGTTTGTCATAGAATAAAACAAAGAGCTGAGTTCTCGCTTATTCTACAAAGACCATCTAAAATGGTCTGAACATAATAATTGGAATCAGTGATAAATAAATGAATTGTTGTGATATTTCAAGCAGACTGTCGCCTGTAATTAGTATTATATCTTATAATCAGTCATTCATCTATTTGAATGGAGAAACGTTCTCATTGTGCTGTTTGGTATCATCATGTGCACCACCCTGAATGTGGACAAGAGAAAAAAGAAGAGAAGGATGAGCTGAGAAGGACAATAATCGGCGAGCACGGTCCAGGTCCAAGCAGCTTGATGTTTCTCTGACCACAGTTGTCATCAAGAGGTTTAAGGTCCATGTGCCTGTAGCCAGCAAGAGGAAAATCAGCCCCAGACTGAACAGAAGGAGAGTTTGATGAACAAAGACCCCAGGAAAACTTCCAATCAGATACAAACTGACCTCCAAGATCAAGGTACAACAGTGACCAGTCACGCCATAGGTGGCCTTCTGAATGAAGAAAACCCAGGAAGACCCCAGTTCGGCCATATGGAGTTTTCTAAATGTATGTTGACGAGCTTTAATGCTTCTGGGACAATGTCCTTTGAACAGATGAAACTAAATGAGAACGTTTTGGTCACGTCAGCTCTATGTTCACCTCAGAAGAAATGACGCTGTTAGAGAAAAGAACATCATCCCCACTGTGAAACATGGAGGAGGCTCCCTTCTGTTACAGAGTGCTTCGCTGCATCCTGAGTCTGTGCAGGACACAATGAAATCAGAAGATTATTGAAGCATTTCACAGAGAAACATACTGTACAGTACATGCTGTACTGTACTGTTAGAGCTCTGTCTCAGTCACGGGTCCAGTAGGATAATAACACAAAACATAATCTAAAGTCACCAAAAAAAAAAAGGATGACAAGTAGACAGTCTGTTCTGAAGCCTACTGTTGGTCCTAATGCAGCTGAACATCTATGGAAAGAGCTGAAACTTGCTGTTGTGCTTTTATATACTGTAGATATGACCAGCTATCCTCCTGAATGACTTTTGTGTTTTTCTTTAAATAATTAACAATAGAAAATATTTGTTTTGGTCCATAAGCTTGGAGTGGTCAATGGCAAATCATGACTGTTTGATGTTTGTGATTTTAAAACCACAAAAATGTATTTGTAAAATTGAACACAGCAGGAACTCTAAAAGTATAATGAATCTGTATACTGTATCATATGTGCATTTCCACTGTGATCGGTTTCAGTTTCTGTGTGTTTATTGTTTTCAGGGTGATGACTGCTCTGTCAGCTGTCCTGCCGGCCTGTATGGCATCAACTGCACCTTGGCGTGCTCCTGTCACAACGAGATCTCCTGCTTGCACATTGATGGCTCATGCATCTGCAGAGAAGGTGCAGTTATTGTTCATTCATATAAATAAATAAAAAATAAAGTAGTTAAATTATCTACCGACAGGTGACAAGTTAACGATGAATTAAATGAAGCATTTCTGTCCTGATGGCAGCAGTCCCTTCCAGGATGACAGTGCCCAATCCACAGGGCATGATGGCTCACTGAATGGTTAGATGAGTGTGAAAATGATGTGAATCATATGCTGTGGCCTTCACGGTCACCAAATCTCAATCCAGCTGAACACCTATGAGAGCTTTTAGACTGATGTGTTAGACAGCGTCTCCACCACCATCATCACAACAACAAATGAGGGAATATCTTTTGGAAGAATGGTGTTTATCCCTCCAGTAGAGTCCAGAGACTTGTAGAGCCAATGACAAGGCACACTGAAGCTGTTCTGGTGGCACGTGGTGGGCCAACACCTTACTGACATGCTTTATGTCGGTTTGTCCTTTAATCCATCACCCATCTGTCCTTGTGTGGTGTTACCCAGTTAGAACGGTTTGTAAAACAAGTGAAAACATAAACAAAGCATTGGACCTTTTAGCTAAATCAGCTAAATCGGGTCAAGTGTTAATTATTGGGCTGAATTGCACCAGTTTTGTTGGAACTTGATGTGTTTTTTTTCAGCGGTTTGGAGATAAAGTAACATTAGAAATTTCTGGCTGATGTTGACAGTTTTTCCAACTCTGTTGCTCACAATTACCGTCCAAGCAAAATGACCTCAGCACAACGTTTATATGTGACAGAGTTGTTATTTTACAGTCAGCATTCAGCAATAGTCCGATCCAGTCAGAGGACACTGGCTCACACTCATACACTCATTTAGCAGGGTCAGAGACAAAGAAATCACATACATGGTACAAACATACGACTGAACATTGTGACACATACTTTCCTTAACCTGTCTCCTCTTCTTCTTTCCTTTGATTCACTGTGTTTCCTCTGAATGTCCGTTGATAGTCCCGATATCAACTAGATTGCTTTCTGGTTTATTTTCTGCTTTTGTAGGTGTTTCTGCCTCTTTACTGGATTTGTTCAAGTTTGTTTTGCTCTTTAATTCTAAGGGTCTCATACCAAAGCTCACGTAATAGAGGGTGAAAAACCTTTTGCCATAAATTCATTATACTGTACCTGGAATCATCTAACGGTGACGGAGCTCCATCGTTTATTGATTAGTTATTCACTGAGAATTGACAAAAAAACATAAACGTGTTTTACAGTGTTAGTCTTTACAGTTTTTTTACCTTTCTGGAGTCTGATTTTGACTTTGAGATTTCTGGCAGGCTTGTCTGCAGTAAATGTAGCGTCCAAAATTGTGGGTTGATTCATTTTACAAACTGCAGCTTTGCTCTCAGATTCAGAAAGGTCTCTCAGCTGCCTTCACATTTCTTATCTCCTCTGTGGGAAAAAAAATCTTTTGAATTCTTGACCATTCCATCAGTTTTTACCTTTATTTCTCTTGGTTATTCTCTCCTTTAGCACTAAAGTGATTGGTGAATGAACTGATTAGTTTGCAACTATTTTGAAAAGTCCTTTTTGAAGCACAAATACCAAACATACCCTAATTCTTTCGGTGTGAGGATTTGCTGCTTTTCTTTTTCATATGTAAGCCAAATGACTTTGGGTCTTGTACTCCTGGTTGGACATAAAAAGATACTTTTTTCACAGTTTTCCAACAGTGCTAGACCGAGTGAATGACAAACTAATTGATCAAATAATCTGCAACTTAATCAATAATGAAAATAATCATTAGTTGTAGTTCTACCTTGCTTGCCTTGTTAAATTTTTTTCATCGGTATAAACCATGGTGGTACTTTTGATTATTGTGAAGTTTAGATTTTTACATTTTTGATTATTTAGTTGTTATTGATCAGTGGTTTTCTTCCCAATCAAAAACCCAGACCCTTCTTTAAACTCAGCCATGAAACTCCCTGACCCCAGAATGCAAAAGTACCAATCTGAACCTTTTCCTGTTTCAAATTTTGTTCACCTAATATCTCTAATATTACCACATTTAAATATTTATGGGCCACTGAAGCTTGTGGGGAACATGGGTAATTAAAGTGGAGAACCATCGGAGGCAGAGCGCAGAACCAGAGTCCTGAGAGCTTTAACTAGTGGGTGTTTGTCTTCACCCTTGTAAATCCTTTCTTTTAGAGCCACTGAGGGGGAAACTCAGAGGGGAAAAGTTCAGACTGATTATAAAAGGCCAAGTTACCATAATATTTTTAAAATGCTTGTAGAGTAAACAGCTGGTAACCTACACAGTTTAATATAGTGTTTGAAAACCTACTATGTTTTTCCTCTCAATTGAGTAAAGAGGCATAAGGAGGCATATTTTGCTGGATCCCACATCTGCTGGTGTTAAAAAAGTTGCACTGAGGGAAGGTCACTAACTTCAGTGCAGTGTTTTATTTAAAATTCATAGGATAAGAGTTTCAGCACATTTAGGATAAAAGCCAGAAATCACAGTCACACCTACAGTATTCTTAAGCCTTTAAGTGATAGCACAGAAAACACACATTTACATTTTTAAGAGCTACAACAAAATAGGAAAACACAGAGCAAGGATCACAAAGTTGAAAAAAATCCTCGTACATATTACTGTATACAGTAAGACCACGAAATAAAACAAATAAACATCCAGTATAATCACCAACACTGCACTGTTCACAGCCTGGCTTACTGTCTGCCTGCTCATGTTTCTGCCCCACTGGGCTTATTTACAGTACAGTTGCCATATTTTTAGGTTTCAGCTATTACTTTGTTGAGTGCGGTGTTATTATAACTGATAGAAACTATTGCTAAAGCTATATTATGAAAATTTGATTCAAGTTGTAATAAACCAGAATTATCCTTGAACTAATTTTGTTGTTACATGTCCCATTTAGACTCAGATCATCTATTCAAATAAATTTCTTTCTGTGGACTGATGGTCTTTGGACTGTGTCTCTCCAGGCTGGCAGGGTGTGGACTGCTCTATCCCCTGCTCCAGCGGTACCTGGGGACTGAGCTGCAACCAGACATGCCAGTGTACCAACGGGGCAGCCTGTGATCCTGTCAATGGAACCTGCATCTGCTCTCCTGGCTGGAGGGATGAGTACTGCGACATACCATGCCCAGTGAGTGGTCATGGCAATCATTATTCCTCTGTAGTCACTTCTTAGTCACCTACTCAGATATTTGCTCACTTTCTTACATTAAAAAAAACTAGCCACAGCAGTGTTTTGCAGAAAGAGCTGGAGTTCAAGTTCAAGCAGATGTAGGCTCCTTAATCTTTGTTTGGTACATTATAAATTATGAAAACAAAGAGACAGCAGCATTTAGTCAGAAATATACCTAAAGTGCATTTACACAGTTTTTTGCTTGGTTAGGAGGGATCATACGGGCTGGACTGCAGAGAGAGATGTGATTGTGTCAACGCTGAAGGCTGTGATCCTGTTACTGGTTTCTGTGGTTGTCTCGCAGGTTGGACGGGTGAGTACTCCAGACAGGCTGTGTGCCTGATAAGCATTTTGATTCCCAAATGAAGACACAGAGACATGGCTGGTAAAGTATCAGGCAGTTTCCAAGGTTTAGAGGTCAAGAGAGAGCTCATTATTGGCAAGCTAACACATCACACAAGTCCAGAAATCAGCATTGGCCAAAGGTAAACATGTACAGACAGGAAAGATGTATAACGTATGTACAGTATGTACATAAAGAAGTCCCCTGGATTTGATAGTGAATGAGATCAGGTGGATTGGCAGGGCACTGCTCAGGTCAGGTGATCACTTGAAGATGGAAACATGGGGACTCCTGCAAAGTCCACATCGCTGGACAAGACTGGTCTCATATCTAAGGTTCTTTCTATGGCAATCCAGACAGTCAGTCTACTAGGAGGACAAAGGTCTGTGTATCCTTTCAATACTCTGTATCACAAAATCACATATTTACAGTTGGATCATATGGCAATAACCTTGGATGTTAATATAACATGCATCCTTCCTACTGTATCAGCCTGGCATTACTTCACCTTCACATCCTAAATTCCTCTACTGCTGGATTTGGAGAAGCATTTAGAGAGTCTCCACCATCTTTCATGAATACAAAGGAGCCTGTCTCTCACTTGCTGTGTTGTTCACCCTTGTCTCTTTTGCACCCTATAAATAGAGAAAATATAAGTCTCTGGCCACGCCTTCGCTTAATAATAACAGTAACAGTAAACAATAAGCAATAACAGCTATCAAAACTTCCAAAATGCAATGTTTCTATTATTATTATTGTCACTGCTTTGATTGTTTTTGATTGTTATTAGTATTTTCTTCACTATTATTTCATTACTAATATTAATGTTGCACCTGGAAGTTGCACGTGCTTCTCTGACACAGTATGGATGTTTGAAAATACATGTGACAGATGAGTGATGAACATCAATAGCACTTTAGAAACACTTCGAAAATCACAGCTGGTGTAGATTAAGCAGGTATGAAGACACAGCTAATACAGGGGAGGACAATAGAAAAGAGTCTGAGGCTGAATAGAGGGAAGAGGTCAGCTGTGCAGGAGACACCATGACATGAATGGCGATGACAAATCAATATGACATATGACAAATTCAAACCTATAATTCTAAAACCTATGGATATTCAAGCTTGGATGAGTTTGGCAGCCCAAATGTGTTCAATAAATCAGATTCATAAAAGTTCTCCATGGATAAAACACCCTTGGAGTGAGACCTGGCTTTGCTGTCAGACTCAGGTGTTTGTTACGAGACTGCTTTTGACATGACAGTTCTTTTAGCCTTTAACTTTTTTAATAGTCATGTTCAAGTTGTAGCTCTGCTTCTTTTACCTGCTAATTGTCAGTCAGTGATGATGAGCAATGATCAATATGAGAGCTGATGAATATGGAAAGTATGTTTTAATCCACTGCCTGAGGGAGAACTGGTAATGAATTGACACTGGGAGCAACTTCAATATATTGATGAATATTTAGATCAAAGTTTAGACCAAAGGTTAAAAGTAAATGAGTTTGGATTGAAGAAGTAAAGAAACTTGAGGTGACTGTGTTAGTCTGACACAGGTGAGTCTGTGTAATTACAGTTAAGGTGATGACCATGAATTATAATTAGTCCACTGAGATAATAGAAGTGTTGTATCAACTGAAACCTTTTGCAGCCCCTTCTCATTATGTTCCCATTACATGAAGAAAAACAAATAAAGCTGCATTCAGCGATTTTATTTGCATCTAATAGTTATGTACCTACAGTCATAGCCAAAAATATTGGCCCCCCTGCATTTCTGTCAGATAGCGCATCACTTCTTCCAGAAAATTGATGTGATCACAAATTCTTTGGTATTCTTATGTTTATTTCTTTTGTTTGCATTAGAACGATACAAAAAAGTAGAGAAAACAGCCAAATCTGATCCATTCCACACAGAACTCCAAAAACAGACTGGACAGAATTATTGACACCCTCGACTTAATTTTTTGTTTCACACCCTTTGGACAAAATAACTGAAATCAATCACTTCCTGTAACCCTCAGTGAGTTTCTTCCACCTCTCTACTAGAGTTCTGGACCACTCTTCTTTTGCCAGCTGCTCCAAGTCTCCCAGATTTGAAGGGTTCCTTCTCCCTGCTACTGTTCTGAGATCTCTCCACAGGTGATCTATGGGATTTAGATCTAGACTCATTGCTGACCACTTCAGAACTCTCCAGCACATTGTCTGAAACCATTTCTGGTGCTTTGTGAAGTCTGCTTTGGGTCATTGTCCTGCTGTAAGGTACTTGACTGTAGGGACTGTGTTCTTTTCTTTGAAGGCCTCACTTGGTTTTCTGAAAACAGTAGAGTGATGTGCTGGACCAAAAAAGCTCTATTTTAGTCTCATCTGTCCGCAGGACATTCTCCCAGAAGGACTGTGGCTTCCTCAGGTAGGTTTTGGCAAACTCCAATCTGGCTTTTTTATGTTTCTGTGTCAGCAGTGGGAGTCTCCTCGGTCTCCTATCACAGCGTCACTAGTCATTCAGATGGCAACGGATGGTGCGAATGAACAATTCTTCATTGCAATCTGTCATCTATTTAATACTTGTCCCCAAAGACTTCTCTCAAGCTGCCTTACCTCTGAGAACAACTTATTTTATCTTTCTGCCACTAATGTTTGAGCGTAGCTTTGTGGAACAGTAGTGTCCATAAATTTCACAGTCAAAAACGAGGTCTATGTACATGCGTGCTATATAATGTTGTTTGTTTTAGATTGTACCTACTCTTAACCAAGTCCTGTCAATGTCATGTGAACTAAATTGGGTCAGAAGCACTGATTTTTTTTTTTAATCAAATCTGAATTTAGATTTTTTTTCCCCTAGTATTACCTGTACACCATACTTTCCCAAAATGTCTGCGTGTAGTGAAGTGATATTGGATCTTCAGCTCCATCTTCTTATCCCCATCTTTCTTTACGTCCTTTTGTTTAAACTTTACAACCTAATGAATAGGGCTTCTGATTTTCACCCACTTTATGACCCAGAGGTAATTTATTAATGGAGTTATAATGGCTTTCTGTGCCCCATTCTCATATTCTCCTTTATTCTATGTCAAAGGAAGTTACTAATGGGCAGCAGATGTGCCAGTCTGCAGAGAGAAAGAGAGGGCGCTATACTGTATTTGCACATACACTATTCTTACTCTGTTAGTCTGTCCTGCTGTCTGTCTGTATTTACAGCACATGTGGTGGTGGTGGTGGTGTGTGTGTGTGTGTGTGTGTGTGTGTGTGGGTATGTGACTGAGTGTACCTAAGAAGTAATGTAGTGTGTGTCTCCTGAGCACTTCAGTCTCCAGACTGTCCCCTGTGAGCAGCAAGGCCTCTGATCCACTCTGCAAACGAGCTTTTGTGTAGACACACTCCTGCCTCTCAGGACACATACACGTACAAATGCAAGACTGATGAAAGAACAAGACACTTAAGCAAATGATTAAAGGGCAAAAAGCCTTGAGTGGAATTTAGGGAATTTAGATTTTTTCCTTAAAATGTTTGTTCATACAAACAGGCATTTATAGATCGACTTGCAATTGGAATCACAGAGGCTCACAGTGTCTAAGGAGAACTGAGACTACAGTATGTTAGCTGCTTTACATAGGTGTGAATGGAGATGTTAGTCATTGATTGGTATGTATACCATGATTGGCAGGTCCAGTAGTGTCAGCCAAATTGAGCTTATAACAGATTAATCAAAGTACTGTATACCTATAAGTCACAGATAGATCATTTATAAACACTGTCTCCATTACATAAAGTAGTTTGGCCACCAGAGAGCACTGACAACTGTAAACTGTCCACCTATCAGTTCCAACAACTGTAATTATTGTAACTGTAATAACTGTTTTACCAAAATAACATAATACCACCTGCAAGGTTCATACGCTCTTTACCTTTTTATTTTTGAGCCGCTATTTCATTAGTGTGACCGAGAACCTGAGTCATCATCAAACATCTGGATCAGAACAACTGAGAACAAATGAACATTATAAAATGATGTAATATAACAGTTTGACTCCATTATCTATTATTTTCTGCTCCCTGACATTTAAACTAATTTCTCAACAATTAAAAAGAGATCAATAGTTTAAGCAGTAATGAAAACAATCATTTGTTACAGTTCTAGAAAAAAAATCCAAAAGCCCCAAACCTTCCTATAGGAAAGATATTGTAATGAAGGAATATGTCATGCAGTGCAGCAGTGTGGCACACTGATGTGTTTTTAATAGTTTTTGTACAACAGTGGAGCTCTACATCACAGAGGGATAAGATGTGTCAGGCTTTGGTTACACACATATACTTGTTAGTATGATACATTCTGTGTTGTTTTGGTCTTTTCATGGGATTTGTAACAATATATATATATAAATATTGCTATCCTTTTCCTTTAACAGGGAGAAAAGTAAAAAAGAGTTACAGAATGATGAAGCTGCTCACTATCTCTGTCTCTTTCATCTGTCACATCCCTCTTCTCTATACATCTCTTTCTCACTTTCCCCTCCTCTGTGAACTTCTTTTTCGGGTAGGTGTTTGAAATGCCTTTTGCTAATGTTCCCTCATCGGCCTTTTTTGCATCATTCTCTCTCCTCTTTTTCATTTTTAAGCGACACATCTGAAACTGTGTGAGCAATATTAAGTCTGTTTTCACTTTAAAGCTGGGTAAGAACAAAGCCTCTTGCTTTACTGTTGACTAAAACTGTGCCTTTGTGTTACTTACATTACTAAAATCAGTGAATTTTATGGTGGCGACATGGTTTAAAGTTAAGTATAAGGGTCAGGGTTAGGTGTCAGGCAAGTGGTGTTTATGGTTAAGGTTAGGATGAATGTAAGTCAATGTAAAGTCCCCACAAGGACTGAAAACACCACATGTGTGTTTGTGTTTTGTGCAGGTGTCCATTGCGACAGTGTTTGTGAAGAGGGGCACTGGGGATCCAACTGCTCCTACAGCTGCACCTGTGAGAACGGAGGCTCCTGCTCCCCAGAGGACGGCAGCTGCGTGTGCGCTCCTGGATACCGTGGCACCAACTGCAGACGAAGTAAAAAAAAAAATGTTTTACACGCACATGCATTTCAGCACACAAAAATGGAGTGGAGGAAGAGCTCATATCAAAAATTTGCAACAGCACTATTGAAAAATATATGAATTATATGAATTGGAAAAAAAAATCTCTCCAAAAGTATTAGCATTTAGATGTGCTCAAGTATCAAAGTACTGGTTGTAAATGGTACCTGTCAGACTGTTGAACCAGGCATGTGTCCATGCATCAACAATGAAAATCCCCAAAATGATGTAATATTTTCTTTCAGATCAGTTGAAGGATAATATGTTCCTTTATAGTTTGAGAAAACTGCCATAATACCTAATAGATAATGTATAAACGCAGTCTGCTGCAGTGTAATGTGTCATGTCAGTGAAACAAGGTTTTCTGCTAAAAGTTGGATTTTTTTGCTCTTTTTTAGCTTCAGGCTTGAACACTAGGATCTGCATACTATTAATTTTATTTCTTACATGCTTTTGGTCACCACCTGACAGAGAATGTTGTCTGAGGAATGTTTACGATCAAAAGCTTGAATGTAATTATACAAACTGTGAAGGTCTTAGTGTGCAGATGCTCATTTTTTTCACAGTTACAGGTGACTGTCTTACCAGTGACTTTCAAAGCCTCACCACCATGTGAGCACAGGTGCACCAAAACATACTGTGTGTATCCTTAAGGTTTAAAAAGTGTATTGAATGCATTTCCTTTCTCATAAAATGTCTGCAAAGCTGCTTTTTCTAAAGGTTCGAACTCAGTAATTTCGTGTTAACATGTACGATAATTGCATGTTAACATGCTAAAAAAAAAACTGTGGAAACACTTTCCAGAGGCATTAACACATTACAGTTCTCTCACACAACAATTAGCAAGGATATAAATTCAATTAATCGACAAGTAAAAGCACAAGTGTTTTTTCCTCAATACTCCTTATGGACCTTGATGCCTACAGTAAATATCTTATGTCACTGACCCCAGTGAAGACACCTTGTTGTCCTGTCCTCTCTGCTGCTGCCGGCAGCAGGTTCTGAGGACACAGACAGTCAAATGAAGGTTGGACATTGAGGAGATACAGTACATCAATAGCTGTTGTGTGCCGTTCACAAAATGACCACGACAGACACCATACCACTGAGCAAGCTTTGGGGAGTGTTCACTTAATTTGCTGCCCAATGAAACACCCAAGGGTATTGGAACGTGACGTATCCTGCAACTGCATGGCTTAGTTTTGTCTCATAATGAGGTGTAAATTATAGGACAATTTTGATGCTTAGAGGAGGAACCCCCATATTTTCATGCCTGAAAATCAGTCAAAAACACCGGAGCAAGTTCACCCACTGACGTGTAAGGATTGATTTTAAAATCTGATTGGAGGATGGAATTGTAAATCACCTGCTGTTCAGCTTGCTTAAAACACAAAACAGCTTGTTGATGGTTGCAGTGTGAATACAAATAGTGTGTGTGTGTGTGTGTGTGTGTGTGTGTGTGTGTCTGTCTGTCTGACAACATTGTTAATATGTGGATATAACCAGTTTTCCTTTGCTTCCTCCTGCATCAGTGATAGATTTAAGGGCCCTCGGCTCAGAGGTTACACAATTATCTTAATTAGGAAAACCCTGTAGCATGAGAGAAGTGGTAGACCAGCATGCACAGGCTTGTTTCGCCACTTTGAGTAACATCAATTAAAGCAAATTAAAGGCCCCAGGAAAAAGTATGAGGGACGATGTGTGGCACCAGGAAACTAAGCAAAGCTAATACAGCCAGGTAGTCCAAAGGGAGGCAACATGTCCGTGGGCACACTTTTGTCTGCACACATGCGCACACACACACTTTATATAGGTATCTTGGACATAGTCTATATTAAACTTTCATATATGTAGGTTTAAAATGTTTTTTAAGCAGGGAATAAGTTAACCGTGAAATCTATTATTAAAGCAATCAAAGAACTAATCAGAAAACTAATCCGAAGTTTCCCCTAGATTCTGAAATAGACTCTCTCCCTGTCATGTATACACACACACACTGTTTACCCATATCCTTCTAACAAATGTGCGTGTGTGTGTCCTCTGCAGCCTGCTCACCTGGTTTCTACGGCCATCGCTGCAGTCAGTCGTGTCCTCAGTGTGTCCACAGTGACGGGGTGTGTCACCATGTCACCGGCCACTGTCAGTGTCTCCCTGGCTTCTTTGGCTCCCTCTGCAATCAAGGTCAGTGGTAGCTTTCTTAAGTTCTTTGTCCCAAAATGTCAAGCTTCTTACACTCTCTGTGTGTTTTTTCTTACTTGTGGAGACTCGAGACTGGCAGCCCACTAATGCTGTGGGGACGTGCCTTCCTCGTGGGGACCGGATGCTGGTGCCCACAAACTAAATCATTGAATTTTAAAAAGGCGACTTGATTTGAGGTTAGAGTAAGATTAGGGGTTAGGCAAGTAGTTGTTATGGTTAAGGTAAATTTCCAGGGACCAGTTGTTCAAGAAGTTAATCTGGATCAGAATGATCCGGATTTGAAAATCCCATGAAATAGATCACCCTGATCCAGATACAGACTTTTCAAGGTGACCGAATTCAGATTACCAGTGCTTTAAATGGGACTAAGTATTACAATGTAGGCATTTAGCTATATAAAGAACAACAAGCAAACTAGCCAGCATGAGGTCACAAAGTTTGCCTTTCATTTACTGCTACACCCTATTTTAGGGAAATGGTTTGAAGTGCAGTTTGGAAGACACAACATATTCTACTTAAATTCAACATACCCTTTGCAATAATGCCGTTTAACTGTCTGTGCTCGGCTTACTCTTTTCTCTGCTGTGCCTGCAACTGATTGTTCACATGACAATGATGCTGCAACTGCTGCAAACACTTGCTGCTCATTGTTGTTGTTGTTCATATGATATTTTATAAGCCCCATTTCCACCTTTACATCCACCTGTACACCAGATACACTCCAAAACAGGCAGTTCTGTTCATACTGTACTGGGTGCCTGATGTGTTCACACAGGCCAAATTTATATCAAGAACAGTTTCTGAGTTGATCAGCCATCCAAATTCCCAGAAAGTTGGTGGAGGATTTAATTTACACAATGTGTATTTGTCAGCTTCTCACACTCACACCACTCAAAGTTGTTAAGCTCAGCCCTTGGGGTCTCTGTTTTCTAACCACAGAAGTGAATAAAGCTAGTATACTGTACATTTTAACCTTGTAGTCAGCTTTGACATCTTCATTGACAGCCTTTTTTGTTAAGCCCTGACATCTCTAATTAATGAAGAACTGAGTCCATGTAAACAAAGCAAAGTCTACATTTCAATGGAAAGGTAGGTAATGAAAGAGGAACAAAAAATTTTTACCCTGAGTTCATTCTATGTCCATTTTAACAATTTCTCTCACCTCTTCATTTGATTTGAATAATGTTTCTGTCAGCATGGTTTAGCTGTTCTGCAGGTTAAACAGGTGTTAATTCTCAAATGAAGGCAGTTGGTCCAAAGTTTGCTGCCAATTCAGATTTTAGAGACAGTGGAGGACTGTGCTGTGAAATATTCATCATCATTAAACATGAAGATGACCTTAGTTATGCTCTGTCCTACATTAGCCATTCTGCTGGCCACTGCATCTTTGAGCAGGGCCATACATAACTGGGTGAGCCTTGATAAATCAGATGTCCAGCACAGGGGCTTTGAACTACCAGAAGAGTCGGTCCCACTCCATCCTGGACACCCTTTTTTTTTCAAGCTAATGATGTTATTAAACAATAAAGGTTTGTTGCATTAAAAACAAAAACAAAACAAAACAAAAAAACTCATTTGTGTAGAGTAAACCTGTAAGAGTAAACCACTAACATATATACCATCGACATGATGTCACAACTTCCCTCCACTATGGAAAAATGAAGCCAAAATACAGTGAATAACATGGTTGCCATCCTTCTTTGCAGCCAGATTCTGCACAGTAGTGACTAGAAGTGCAGGTTTACTTGTGGTTCCTCGAGTCCACAGAAGTATAATGGGAGACAGAGCCTTTAGCTATCAAGCTCCTCTCCTATGGAACCAACTCCCAGTCTCAGTTTGGGAGGCCTCTCTACCTTTAAGATTAGACTTAAGACTTTCCTTTTTGATAAAGTTTATTTCCTCTCTAGTCATGGATCTATATTCCACCATTACGCATCGCTAACTTTGTGTATCCTCTCTCCCGTAGTGTGTCCTCTCTCTCTCTTCCTGTACCTTTCTGCAGGTTGCCCTGGCTCTGGAGCTGTACGTTTCTGATGAGCAGTGTTGTTGTGTCCTGTTGCTTTTCTTCTTTTGTCTCTCCTCTATCCACCCACCCCAACCGGTCGAGGCAGAAGGCCGCCCACCAAGAGCCGGGGTCTGTCGGGGGTTTCTTCCGTTAAAGGGAGTTTTTCCTCCCCACTGTCGCCAAGTGCTTGCTCAAGGGGGATTTGTTGGGTTTCTCCTCTATAATAATAAGAATAGGGTCTAGACCTTACTTTGTAAAGTGTCCTTACAGGACCTTTGTTGTGATTTGGTGCTATACAAATAAAATTGAATTGTCTTAAACATACAGCCTGTTACTGTACTACACTAGTCATACATTGGTAACTGTTGTGGAGGGGCTTCATTAAAGCATATGATCTTTACTGCAGTTATATTCACAGTAAGGGACCCCCTTCTGGATTTTATTCTGTTAGGGACACAATATGCAGGGTGGGCTAATGGCCATTATCAGCATAGACAGACAGAACCTACAGTATTAATGACGGCCATGAATTTTTCATAGTAGGTGGAAACTGTAGCACTATGCAAATCAGTGTAGAGGAGTAATGTGAAAATAATAGTAATAAAAATCTGCATGCTCATGTATTCATAATGTATTTATCTCATCCAACCCCTGCCTACACATTAACATCAGGAAGACAAGCAGGACCACACATTGTTAAAATCCTAACATGTCTGTAATGGCTGTAACTTCTCATCGCATCTTGTATTGTGCACTGTCATTATTGTGCTCATTAACCACTTTAAACTTTTGTAAGGTCATGAGGTGAGGTCAAGTTAAATGCCAGCTCATAATATTTCTAACTCCTGTACTTGGAGGTCTTTAAAAATAATATGATGGTTCAGCCTCACTTAATTTTGTCCTGCCCAGGGAATAACATGTTTATGAAGTTTTAAGCACTTTTATAACTTAATAAACTCACAAATTTCAAAGACTGAACACTATTAAAATACTACACATTGAAGTAGCAGCATGTCTCTTGTGTTAATAATGCCAGTAATAAAAAAACAACCCAGAGCACATAATATATTATGAGGGTTGTCAGACACTACAGTATCTGTGTCTCAGTAGTGTAACTGCATTAAGTGAAATCTGGACATAAAACAGAAGACATATTGCATCCTTAAGCAACAGGACATGCGTTTCCCTAAAGTGATTAACTGAAAAACAAACTAAAGCTTCTTCCAGCTCTGATGTGAGTGACAAACTTTGAACAGCTTTTATTTTTTCTTGTGGGTTTCCCGACCTGAGCTGGGACACTTATCACATTAGAAACAATCAGCAGGGGTGATTCATTTCAGGCTGTTTCACATGAGTAGGTATGTTTCAAAGCAGAAGAAAGGCTATTAAATTGTTGAAAAACCTAATTGCTTATCAAATTTAAGATAATAGTGATTAATGTTATACTGAAAGAGAACTTCACAGGGTGCCCAGTTTAGATAATCCTTCACAAAAAAGGGACTTTTGATTCTCCTTGAATCATATTTTTCACTTGTCTTAATCTGTTATACTTAGTTCTTTATTCCAAATGTATTTGCCTGCTTTGTTCTTGTTAACATTTTTATTAGAACTCTTGTATCCTCTGTCTTTTGTCTCTTTCCAATCTGCAAATTAAATTAGAAAATAATATTACTGATGCTCAGTTATTTATTTATTAAAGCCTTGATTAAAATAAACTTAAGCAGATCAAGATTGTTGGCAGCAATAATTGCTTTGCAGCATTTGTTCAGTTGACAGATATGTTCTATACCGATGGTTTCACCATAAGCACTGTGTTTTAGACCAGTGTATCCAAAACAAAATAAAATGAGGTGGATCCACATTTGTAGAAAACATGCTCCCACCTCACACTTCCATATGAACTGGTCCCGCCTCCTCAGCCAAGTTTTATAAATTTGTCTTCCAAACCTTGTCCAAGGTTTTTAATGTCCCCATTAAGCTCAGCTCCCTGAATGCTGACTCTGCAGCTTGCCAGCCTGATGAGTTACTCAGATGGAGAGATGCTGCCCCTCCTTGTTAATAGGCACATCATGCTACTGTATATTTACAATAAGAAACCTGTCACTGTTGTATGTGAGTAACTGATCTTAACCATTATTATTACAGTCATTAGTTCACAGTTCTTTTCAGCACATTAATATTCCTCCTTAGCCATTATCATCTATGTATGAGTGTTTAGTATAGCTTTGTGAAAAGTTTGGACAAACAGATGGGTGCCCTGTGACTTGGGGTTAATACACTGATCAGGTCTACAACTTTCCTTTGTCGTCAATCATAATTTCTTTGCCTCAGTGCTGTCAAAAACTCTACTTGGAAAATGCAGGCAAATGATCTTAGTTCACACTAGGCAGAGACCACGGTCTCTAACTCTTGGTCACATTGTTACAGACAGAATGTTGTTGTCATAGAATGTTTTGACCCAATGATTTTATTTGATCATGCTAAGCTCTTTTTTTCTGTAGTAAACTGACTGTGTGTGCACGTGCATGCCCACAGTGTGTCCTGCTGGAAAGTATGGTAAAGCCTGTGCTGAGACGTGTTTGTGCACCAACAATGGCACTTGTAACCCCGTTGACGGTTCCTGTCAGTGCTACCCTGGATGGATCGGTGAGAACTGCTCCAAACGTAAGACCCAGCAAATAATCTCTCTTCCTCTTTCACGTACACACACTCTCTTTTTTCTTTTATTCACGTCAGCGCTTTGTTTTTCAAAGACGAGCCAAGTGTTATTCGTTTGCTCTGCGTTTTGTTATTCGCTCCATTGTGCATGACCATGAACCAGTCAGAGAAAAAAAACAAAGCTAAAGGCAGCTAATCCATTGGCTCTGACATTAATTATCCATCTCACACTGAACAGAGGTTCCACGATCACTGAATCACTTGTGAAGCTAATCTGAACTCTGTCACCTCTGCTCCTCAGGCTGATGACGCTTGTTGGTGTTTTTGAGAAGACATTGTGTGTACGTATATGTGTTTATTCATCTTTCTATTTTTCTCTCTAATGAGTGTGTGTGTTAATATGTGTTATTGGCAGCGTGTCCTCAGGGATCATGGGGCCCAGACTGCATCCACATATGCACCTGTCACAATGGAGCCCAGTGTAGCGTCACAGATGGAGAGTGTGACTGCAGCCCTGGATGGACAGGACTCTACTGTACTCAGCGTATGTCTCTCATACACACACACACCCTTGCGGTCGTCACTTACAGGGCCCGTATATAGACTTACATTCATTTCCAGCATACTTACCCTAACCATAACCGAAGCCGACACTTGCTCTAACCTTACATCCCATCATTTTCATAAAATTCAACAAATTAGTCATGAGGCTCAGCCTCCAGTCCCCACAAGCGACTTCTGGTCCCCCCAAAGCAGTGTGCTCCCAGTGTTCCATTCCCACAAGTATATATAAACAAGGCCACACACACACATGGATGTACACTAATAAGTGAAACAGTGATACACTCTGCTGGGAGGACACATGAACAATGCAGTCTCACTTTTTGCAGTAAGGTACCAAGGTCCCCTGCTTTGAATGGTTCATACTGAACCTATACTTCCATCTGGTGGCAGACAACAAAGCTACATGCCTGGACTGCGGACAGTCATTCCTTCTTTCCTTTGTAATCTGACACAACTGAAAGACTGTTAGTCAGTGAATAAACAGCTTCGTGGTTTCCTTCTAAGTATCTTTGTATCAGGAAACAAGAGTATCCTACAAAATCCTATTTTTAATGCCTTATTCACTCAGATTGATTCCAAATATTTGTCCTTCAAGGGGCAATTTCAGGCAAATGAGTTTGAAGTCAAAAGTACACATATAGTAGATGATTAATTTACACAGATTTAAGAATAAAAATATTCAAAAGAGTTGTAATATTTAACAGATAAAAAACAATGGCAAGTCTATAGCAGGCCAATAATATCCAACAACACAAAGTCACCTATTATGTTAAAAATTCAAATCAGCAGACCTGTCTTTTAAAGGATCAGTTTACCAAAATTACAAACATCTTACCTCTGCATCTACCCATGCAGGTAGTTTTGACTCTGTGTAGATTTTGAAATCACAGAGGCTGTAAATAAAGGTTTATCCCAAATGATCTAAACCTGAAATCAAAGGTGACTATGCCTTTAAGACAATTTTATGAGTGACTGTGTTATACAGTAGTAAAACCAAATACAGTACGTGTCAAAACTGACCCAGAAATTAACTAAAAACAAAAGACAGTTATGGTAGAATTGTTTAAAGTTTGCATTATTTCCTCTTCACATAAATAGGTTGCATTACAAAGTGTGCGAACATTGTTTCTTGACTTGCCAGAGTCCTTCTTAGAAACGTGGCTGCATTACCAGAAACAAGGAGGAGGAAAGACAGCTGGCCACTCCAGAGAGTGTTCACCTACTCTGAAGAGTTGTTTAAAACTGCCTGTGTTGCAAACTGGGTTGGTTCAATCTCCAGAGAGGATCCATTTCACTGTGGTTCCACTGTGACACAGCAGATTAGCCAGTCCCGGAAAAGCTGCTCCCAAACACATTTTCAGCTCGGTGGATCATCTCCCACATACTGAGTTTGGAGAAAGGAAAAGTGGAGTTCATCGTCTTGTAGACATTGAAAACATGATGTAAGGACATACAGTACTGTTAGTGTGTATTCCTCTCCAGGCTGTCCTGCTGGTTTCTACGGCTCTCAGTGTGCAGAGGTGTGTCGCTGTCAGAATGGGGCGGACTGTGACCACATCACTGGACAGTGTTCCTGCAGGACAGGCTTCATAGGACATAGCTGTGAACTCAGTGAGTCATATATACTTTTTGTTAAGAGAAGACTTTGAGGCACCTGCATTCTCAGGATGAGCAGTTAACATTTTCAGTTTGTTTTTTGGCTTTATATTAAGATATACAATAAAATGGGTTTATCTATATCCAGTGTGTGAGTGGTGAACTACATGTAAACTAGTAGGTTAACTATATTTTGTAGTAGCTTGTTGGTAGTTCAACTACATTCATTACTGCATAGTAATTACTTTGTTGCTATTTTTATGTAGTCAACTAATGAAACTACAAGCAGTTTTGGGCCATAATAGGAAAGAAGTCATTTTCATTTTTATTTTACTATGCTGCATGTGACCAGTTTTTCAGTGATGGTACAGACATTTCAGAGCCAAACAGATGCTGTCTGTTGGATAAGAATTTTGAGAGATGCGTCTAATGAACAAGAGATTCTGCTCTGACAAGTAAAAGACATAGGTCCATTATTTAGACCAGTGCTCAGGCTGTTCATACTGTCTGTAAAGGTGCACACTGAGACTGTTTTAGTTAATAGTGCACAAGTCAGATGTTAGAGAACTGACAAGTAAGACAGGCTCATTTTTAGAGCAGTGCTCAAGACGGTCAAACTGTCTAAAAAGGTGTGAGTTAAATGTTTTTCTTTACTGTTTTAGTTGTAGTCAGATAACACAAAATCCAGATTTGTTTACAACACAGATATAATGTTCTTTGTAATCTTGTCCTTGTGTTAGGTGAAGTTTAGGTCTCAGGTAATAGAATTAGCTGATTGGATTTTTATTTTTTTATTTTTGTGCTGACATGTGACTTTTTTGTATTATATTTTGTTACAGTTTTGTATCACGTGTACATTTTCAGATTGATCTCTTTTACAAGGTAGTTTCAACTACTTTTTCCAAGTAGCTTTAGCTAACCAAACTACAGTGAAGTCGTTGGTAGTTTACAAATCTACACTTTCAAACTATTTTCGCCTTTAGGAGCAAAGATGGGCCGAGGACCACCAGTTTGCCAACATATGCATGAAAAAGTTATTGAAATGTTTAAAAACAATGTTCCTCAAAGAAAGCTATGAAGGGATTTGGATATCTCACCCTTTGTGGTGCAAAACCTCATACTGCACATTACCAAGGCCTGGCTGTGGAGGAAAGGGGTGTGAGTGATGGACTGGTCTGCCTGCAGGCCCAACCTGTCCATAATAGAGAATGTGTGGCGCATTTTGAAACACAAATTGTATCAACACAGACCCAGGATGGCTGTACACATTAAGACTTAATTGCAGGAGGAATGGGACAAAATTAGCCCTGACACACCTTAATCACTTGGTGTCCTCAGTCCCTAAGCATCTTGTGAAAAGCAACAGCAGCATCACACCATGGTAAATGCTTTACTGTCCCAACTTTTGTTGGAATGTGTTGCAGACATCAAAAGTAAAGTAAACTGCATAATGTTGAAATATAATCGCAAACAAACTTAAAAATATAAATGAAGCCAAAACTACATTTGCAAAATGGCAGAAAAGATATATTTTCTCTGGAGATAGCAGTGTTAGCAATATGAAAGTTAAGTTATTGTACTTTTAGCATAAAAACAAAAGTGTGTATAGTTACTCTGCACATTTTGAGCATACATCGCTTTCAAGACAACTGTGACTGAGATATCCTTTTTGCACATGTTGCTGTAGTTGAAATACTAAAGAAATTCAGTCAATAAAGGGGTTTTCTAACTTTAGCTCAAGTGCATAAGTGCAGTTATGAGATTTCACATAAGTAATATTATCAGTCTGTCCACCTGTAATATCAAAGCTGTGTTAAACCTCTGTTCCCATGTCCAGAGTGTCCTGCGGGGACATTTGGCTATGGCTGCCAGCAGCTGTGTGAGTGTATGAACAACGCCACCTGTGACTACGTGACTGGAACCTGCTACTGCAGCATCGGCTTCAAAGGCATCCGCTGTGACCAAGGTGAGAACTAATGGATCTGTGTGGTGGCAGGAAAATGGAGCTGAATGAGAATACACAAGATACTAAAAGTGTTTCTGTAAGATAAAGGTACATAGAGCTCTGTGAAGGCCGGGTGACTAAGATGTCTCCGGTATTTACTGTAGTCTTTATCTTTTAGTCCATGAGAACTTTTTTTCCTCTTACTGAACTTTTTAAATATTTCTTTAGAAAATGTGTGCAGGTTCCTCAGTCGTTTGACATAATGCAATGTGTTAGTATTGTGTGTGTTTAAAATATGATTCTTCTGAGACAAATGCCTTCTCACTTTAGTCAGCAGGTGTATACAATAACAAATAATGTAGACACCTCATGGAAAATCTTTCTTAAGGTAGGTGTATCAATATTTTACCTGCTCAGCACCAGACAGCAGACAGACAGTTAGAGACTAGCCGCTGAGTGTAGTGAAGAATTCAGCAGCTAAAGAATCCAATACATCCCTAAGGAGTTGGTGGAGACCAAACAAAGAGCTAAAAGAAATTAAATATTGGACCTGCATTCACCACGTGGCCAAAAACACTACTCCTTATTGTGATGTTGCTTTGTAGCTTGTACGCAAGTTCACCATATCAAACTGTTGTGTTCACAGCTTGTTTTCACTGCCTTGAAGTGGCCTAAATAATCAGTAATTGCACACAGAAGTATTTCAATTAGAAGTAAATTATTAAAACTGAGAAACACTGCTACACATTTGGGTAATAGCAGGATTTATGTATGTATAAAATGTGATGTTTCCAGAGCAGCTGGTGATATTGTAAAATCAATGTTGAAGTCTTTCTCTGATAAGTGATATTTTGTCACAAGACAAGACACCAGAAAAAAACAAACAATAGATTAAAAGAATTTTGGTGAAAAGCGACATGTGAGGGCTTCTATTTTGAAACTTTCATTTATACATGATGATATGTTTCAGCTATACTTGATGGTTTGGTTATAGGCTACCAGGCGACTTCATTTTAGATGTTGGTAGCTTATTCATGTTTACCTTTTTACTGTGCTTGTTTCCCTCAGCGGCACTGATGATGGAGGAACTAAATCCCTACACCAAGATCAGCCCGGCCCTGGCCTCAGAGCGCCACTCAGCAGGTGCCGTGCTGGGCATCATCTTTCTGCTGCTGCTCATCATGGCCATGCTTGGTCTGGTGGTCTGGTTCCGCTACCGGCAGAGAGAGAAGGGCCACCATGTGCCGAGTGTCACCTACACGCCCGCTCTGCACATCAATTCTGCCGACTACTCCCTGTCAGGTAAACTGTCCGTACCGGTTGGTGTTTTCCTTTTTCACCCAGGTGCTTATGTTTCTTTATACATCAGGCAGACTGGACAACCTAAACCAGGGCTGCAACTACGGAAGGTTTTCATGAGTGACTGTCGATGAATCGTTTAATCTATAAAAATTGCCAAAAATAGTGAAACTTGTCCATCAGAGTGGAAAAGGCCTGCCTCTATACTGCTGTTGAATAATGACAAAATTCAAAAACAGATGTCACAATATATCACAAGTTCTTAAAGGGGCATCTTTAAATGAACTGCCAGTCTAAAACCTGAGAGACTGAATATTCAGTTTACAGTGACACTGTACAAAAGAGAGAAAAGCAGCAAGTCCTCACATGTGATAGGCTAGAGCCACCCGAGCTTTGGCATGTTTGATGGATAAATGACTTAAACGATTAATCGATTTTCTGCCTCAGTCGGTTGCTCCAGCTCTGAACTACACTGAATGAGTAAGTGACTGTAGCTGAAGTTCCTCCTCTTGGTTCCAGTTCCTTCATTTTAGTTTGCAGCTTTGGACGACTGTGTCACTTTCTGTGCTTGTCTCAATTTGCCAGGTGCACTGTGTGTATGTATGTGCACATGTATGTGCATTATGGGGGATGTGTAGAGGCTAGGATATAAGAGCATGTGCTGATGTGTGGTGACAGCAGGGCTGCAGTGTGCAGACCTGCTCTCCTCTGCAGAGTCCTCTCCCAGTAACAACTCTATAGGCCACTGCTTCTCTAACCCCAGCTACCACACCATGGGACCCTGCACCTCTGCCGCACACTACACCAAGCCAGACAAGAGGGGCTCTGCCAAGGTGAGTCGAAACACTTTTTCTCTGTCACTTGAGGAAAGCTCGCACAGTCTCAGTACTGTTAGTCAGGATGCTGCAGGATGCTGACAAATACTCAGCACCAGCTGAGCCGACTGATCTGATCTCAGTTGTGGCTTTTAATATTTACTACTTCAGATTTTTAAGCTGATGGGAAATATTATATTTACAATTTGATGTGGTGCCTAAAGAGTTTCTCCCTTAGTCCCAGTGCTGAATAACCAGCCTGCCTCTAAATCAGTACAGTGGAGATGAACAGAACTTTGTTTATGGTGTTCACATCATTGAATTGAACAGTTACCTTTTAAGGTTCATCAGCTTCATCTCTGTCCAGAACCATGTCCTTGTTACATTGTGAAAAGTGTTCAAAGGAGCTACTTTCTACAACAAAACAGCCCTTGCTCTTTATCGTACTATAATAAATAGAAGAATTTCATGTTCGTTTTTTTTCTGTCAGCCATAAATAAAGTCATTGTAAAATGAAAACTGACTGGCTCATAGTAACTCATCTGTCATGTCGCATTTTCTTACCTCTTACACCAGCAGGCAGTATAAATCAGAATCAGTTTTACTGGCCAGGTGTTGGACACATGAGGTATTTGACTCTGGTACATTGGCTCTCACTGTGTACTGTATATACAAAGGTATATATTGCACTGATGGTTGTTGTTCTGTTGTCATGGGTTAAGTGTTCATCAGAGTGACAGCCCAGGAGAAGAAACTGTCCCTGTGCCTGATTGTCTTAGTGTACAGTGACCTGTAGCACTATCCAGAGGGGAGGAGTTCAAACAGATTGTGTCCAGGGTGTGAGGGGTCTGCAATGACCCTCTCCGCCCTCCTTTTTGACCTGTAAGGTCTACAGGTCCTCCATGGAGGGCAGGCTGGCCCCAATGATTCTTTCTGCAGTCCTGACTGTCCACTGGAGTCTCTTCCTGTCCTGTTTGATTGCTGAACCAAACCAGACAGTGATGGATGAGCAGAGGACAGACTCATTGGTTCCTCTGTAGAACTGTATCAGCAGCTCCTGGGACAGGTTGAACTTCCTGAACTGGTGCAGGAAGTACATCCTCTGCTGTGCTATACAGACTATACTGTGAACCAATTAAACATCCTCTGAACAGCAGCTGTCAGATCATAGTGTGACAGTCCTAACTACTGTACAGGCAGGTCTGTCAAGCTTTGGATCTTAACCTTTTAAAAATCAAATGTGTTAAAGTGTAAGGAATGGATTAATCAGTGTTTGTCTGCTCTTATGGAAGCAGCCAATGTTAGTATGTCTGGCAATCTAGTGTAGCCCCGGTTAACAGTACTCTAAAGGCCAAGGATCATATCATTAACTAACTTTGGAGTTACAGATTACATATTGTGTATATAGACACCAAATGCAGGTTTTAGACTATTTTGCAGTTTTCTCAAAATAAGACAGCTGAAACCATGGTGAAGTGAGTCTGAAATGAGTTTTTAATGTAGCTAGATGTCTGTGGAGATTCTCTGTCATTCAAATCATGGTATTTTTTTTAAGTGCTTTTAGCAGCTAGACTGTGTTTTTGAAGACATTATACCTCTCATTCGAGAGGTCAGTTCAGTTTGAACTGGGGTTAAAACACCAAACTTCTTAATAATAGTGTTAGCGTGATGGAATCACTGAGAGCTTTGAGCTTGAGAGGTTGAACTGAAGACATCTCTCAGATGAGAGGTGAAACATCTTCAAGGTCACCAAGCAAATCCAGATGCCATCTAATAGCACTTTTGGAAATGTAATTAGCTAGTTACAGCTCATAAAATCTGCCACTGACAGTTCTCATTCAATCCTTAAACTTGATGGTCGCCACCAAACATAATTATAAAAAAGAGTAAACAGTATGAGTAGATTGTCTTTACAGTCTCCATTTTTGCTACGTGAGAACAGAGAGCCCGATAGGCATAGCAACAGTAACTAAGGGGGGAGCAGGACCTAACGAACTGTCAATTTCACTGAAATTTTAATGATAAAACTTGCCTTTGGCTCAAAAAACATATGTCTCCCTTTCTGTTGCTAATTGGACATCATATTGGTTTACACATTTGGATAAAATCTTTAAATCCTGCTACAGCACTGCTATCTCATTATTTGTTTTCCACTATGTGCTTTCTGATGTGTTTGGGGTCTCTGCATATTTTCCAGATGAAGACAAAGAGGCGACACAGGAACAGTGCTCCTGAGTGGGGGGCCTACTATAATGTCAGGGATTTGGGTCAGTCTCACTTTATACATCTCCTGTTCACTGCTTCTTCATCCAGCTGCACCTCCAGATGCTGTTAAGGTCAAATGGAGGGCTTCAGTATTTCTGCAGAAAAATGAGACACTTTACGGACCAAAGGACACAGTGTGTCCTGATGCCACAGCTGACTGTGATTGGTGCACAGTATACAGTATGTGACATCAAGACAACAGACAAAATACGGCAAGTCTCTTATGTGAAAGCACCACATGCTGTTATATAAAAGTTTGTGTTCATCTAGCACCTCATCACTCAGTCAGAAGCTGACTGAGAAATGGGGTTTTCAGAAGCTTTAAATTGTATAAAAAAGTCAAGCACATTGAATAATTCAATAAGGAATGGGTATCAAAGCGTCAGGTGGTAAGTGCAACTATAACAGTTTGTGAGAAATACTCTAATTATCCTTTGACGTTGCTTTAAGAGTACATTAATGGTCCTTTTTGTTCTTTCTTACATATTTCCCTGTGTAGGTGTTTACTGCATTGACCAGCATTACAGCTACCATGTGGACGCCCTCTACAGAGGTACAGTGTGAGGTGGACTGAGCCTGTGTCACCTCATTACCTCTGACTCCCCCAGCCAGTCCTCTTGTTCTAATGATTTCCTCATAACTGCCTCTCTCTTGCATTTTGAACCTCAGCTTCATGTTGCAGTTCAGTGTTGGAAATTTGACTGGATGTGGGTCGCTGCATGTCCCACAAGGTGTGTAACAGCTCAGCTCTGACAGTCCACGCTGCAGCAGGAGCTCTGTGACAAACAGAATCTGATTAACTGTGACAGCACACGGCACCTTAGGTTGAAGTCTATAGAGCTCATTGTGCAGGTGCTGTCGTCTTTGGATTATTATTTGAACAGAATGACACAATGTGTAGTTATAATAAGATATGAAGAAGATGTGCTGTTGTTGTCAGTTTGTCTTCTTTGTGTCTGTGCTTGTTCATAAATGTCTTTTTAACAAAACCTGGAATTTTTCACCCTGTAGGCCATACACCCGTAGCAGCCCTCTTTACTGTACAGATGTGAATGTAGTGCAGCTGTAAGACATGCTGTGTTCAGAGTAACCTTCACTTTGTCTTGCCTAAACTTTCAGCTCCATCTACATATAAAATATAACTCAGCCTGGGTGTAATAGGCAACCTGTGATTGTCCAGAGACATTCCGGGAAATGTAGGAAATCAGTGCCAGAGATAGGAGTAGATAAAGTGATGTGGGGGACAATTACAGCC
>NW_018128252.1:328990-334369 GCF_001952655.1 Monopterus albus | reverse complement strand
GTGCAGCATGAAGAACCTCCGACCTCACAGATCCAAGTCTGTACCCGAAGGCTCGACATCCCCGTAGATAAAATGTGATTTTACTTATATGTACCAGCCTGTTCTTACAAATGTGTTTGTGCCTCTGCAGGATCAATCTGATTCTGGTCCTCTGTGTGTTTTTCTGTCTCTGCTTGGGTCCTTCTTCTGTTTTGACCCCTCATCACTCCTAAAACTCCCCTGAGAAATCTCTCTTGCACTATAACTGAATGCTTTGTTTTCCTCAGTGTATATTTCCTTCAATTTCCTTCACAGATTGTCTGTTCACTTAAGCTACGTTCACATTACAGACCTTAATGCTCAATTCCAATTTTTTTTTTCCAGATCCGATCTTCTTGTGTTGATGGTTCATATTCATGTTTGCAAGCGATATGTATGGAGCTCTGCTGTGAGCCCTGCCGAGTTCCTAAGCTGCCACACATTTTATGATTTGTATTTAACTGAAATATGAGTCATCATGTGCATACAGAAATGCAACAGGCAAATTGTGCAGCATGTTCCTTCTTGTTCGGCTTGATCAGAAACTTCATAAGGTGGCCCAGATCTTATTTGAAAAATCTGATTTGATTTGTTCACACATCTGTCAAAAAATCTGATCAGAGACACTCATTTGAGTCACTTCAGCACGTTGTCTGATCGTAGGCACACTGCCCCAAAAAATCACCATAGGCATCAAATAATATATATTAATCTGCAGATGAAAATAGTCCTGAACTCCTGTTTAAGAAACATTTTCTAAAAAACTACAGCACTAACACATTTTTGGTTTGTGGGACTTGTGGACACATTTAAAATACAGAATAATGCCAGCTTTATTGAGCTTTAATAGCAGAATCTAGGACATTTCTGACATGCCATCCAAATGCCCAGGGACTAGTCCTGCTGATCACCTCTAGTATCACAAAAGAATTTGGTCACTATGGTAACATTTGTAATAACCAAGGAGCCTGTTTTATTCAGACATGACACATGAACAAATGTTTTATAGAATATTGCAATTGGGTGAAAACCTTTTCTCAGAAAATGGAAAAGCAGTATCTTTGGTTTTGAAAGCATTTTGAAAGAGTTTTACATATTCAGTGTTTGAAGACTTGTCTATAGAGTATACCGTCTTTTAATCAATATTAAAATGTGTGAATTAGAATTGTGAGGTTTTAGCAGCACCAACAGCAGCAGCAGTATACACGAGAGTATTTTTACCACACAGTAGCTGTGGGAGAGTGGCACCGTCAGCAGACCTTCAGCCACTGACAGAAATGCTGTCAATCCATGTGAACGGTTCACACTTCCATGTGAGTCATGAAGTGTTATTTCTGAATAATACACAAGGTTAAGTGATCTGTGCGGTTTCTCTGTGTTCATTCTCTCTCTCTAGACTATATGAAGGGCTCTTTGTCCAGTACCTGCTCCCTCAGCAGTGAAAACCCCTACGCCACAATCAACGACCCTCCTGGTGTGTGTAAACACTCAGAGAGCAGCTATGTGGAAATGAAATCACCAGCTCACCATGAACACATGACACACTGCTGCTCCGGTGCCATCATCACCACCACTACCACCACCACAGCACCTGCCAAGAACATCTACGACATGGGTACGTTTGAAGAGAGTGAGTTTTAAAGGAATAATTCAACATTTTGACACATACACTTCTTCGTTTTCTTTCTTTCTTTGCCATTTCATTTTCTTTCTAACTTTTTTCTGGCTTGTTTACTGATAAACAATTTAATATATAAACTTAACATAGTTCTTAAGAGCATGATATTAGTGATATTTAATTGGCTCACTAGTTAAACTTGACACCTCATCATTCTTTGTTCAAAATAAACACTCCAATTCTGATGCTGCAACACATTCCAACCAAAGTTGGGACAGTTGCATTTGAAACAGGTGATTGCGATCCTTATTTGGTACGAAAGTGGCATCCAGCCTAGCCCTTTAGAAGCAAAGATGAGCTGAGGACCACCAGTTTGCCAACATATGCAGGAGAAAATTATTGAAATGTTTAAAAACTAATGTTCCCCAAAGAAAGATAGGAAGGGATTTGGATATGTCACCCTCAATGGTGCAGAACATTGTTAAAAGATTCAAGGAATCTGGAGGGATTTCGGTGCATAAAGGGCGCAAGCATAAGCTGGATGACCTCTGATCCCTCAGATGGCACTGCACAAGTGATATAACCACATGGGGTCAGGATTACTTTGACACACCTGTGTCAGGCACTAAAACACATAGCTACATCCATAAATGCTGCTTAAAACTGTACTGTACCAAAAGGAAGCCCTATGTCAGCAGGACCAAAATGAAAAGAACCATTCAGACTGTTACCAGCATCAAGTCCAAAAGCCAGGGTCTGTCATGGTCTGGGGTTGTGTCAGTGCCCTTGGCAAATGTAACTTACACTTCTGTGATGGCTCCATTAATGCTGAAAAATACATATAGATTTTGGATCTGCCTTCAAGACGACATCTTTTCCAGGGACGCCCATGCACATTTCAACAAGACAATGCAAAACCTCATTTTGCACATGACCAAGGCCTGTTTGTGGAGGAAAAGGGTGTGAGTGCTGGACTGGCCTGTCTGCAGTCCCGACCTGTCCCCAGTAGAGAATGTGTGGCGCATTTTGAAACACAAATTGCATCAACGAAGACCCAGGACTGTTGCTCACCCTAAGACTTGTTTGCAGGAAGAATGGGACAAAATGACACCTGACACATTTAATCACTTGGTGTCCTCAGTCTCTAAACGACTTTTAAGTGTTGTGAAAAGGAACGGAAACATCACACCGTGGTCAATGCTTTACTGTCCCAACTTCTTTTGGAATGTGTTGCAGGCATCAGAATAAAGTTTATGAGGTATCACACCAAATAATGTGCTGCTGTATTGTTTTCAATGTAATACAGGACACAGATGATTTACTCATCACTTTTTGCAGTTTTAATTTGAACTTTTTCTGATTTGGGGTTGTAGTTTGTAGATTTTTTTACTCGTCTCATTAAGACATTGAAATTTTAATTTTCATTTAAATATTATTCTTCAGTATTTTCAACTAGTCAAATTAGGTATTTACTTTCTGCAGCTGAGTGACCAACACTTCAAAATGTTAAAAACTTTCATTTTACAGTGATCACCTAGAACCAGACAAAAAATAACTATTTGATTACTAGTTGATTAATCATTTCAGTGCTACTGGAATTCCTCATTTCTCTCTCTCAGAGCCAACCATCAGCATCGTCCAGGGGGCCAGCTGTGTGGTTGTTCCCAGTTACACTCAGAACCCGTATGACCTGCCCAGGAACAGCCACATCCCCGGCCACTACGACCTGCTGCCTGTACGGCCCAGCCCCGCTCTCAGCCACAGCCTCCCTGTGCACAGCCACAGCCCCTCACTGCCCGGCAGCCCCACCGGCTCACTGCTCTAGAACACAGAGCTCCCAGGCTTTATGCTATACCAGTGCTCCCAGTTCATCTGGAACCACAAAACTGAAAAGATCTTTGTTTGTATGTTTGTTTGTTTGTTTTCTCAATCGACGAGTGCAGATGGACATTCAGAGGACAAAGGACGTTTTGTTGGAACTAATAGTTTTTTTAAAATTTATTTATTTATATGTGTGCGTGTGTGCGTGTGTTGATGGGTTAGGAAACTCCTTGTAGTGCCCAGACTGTTGGACTGCTCTTTGATATTTTATCATTGTATTATACCCAAATTGTTTGAGCTGTTTTTGTGCCAGTCTATAATATGTATTTGTATTGTTTTGTAAATTCCTCCTCATCAACAAACATGTCAGTAGAGGGAATATACACATACATACGTATGCACACAAGTATACCTTTTTTCTAGTATGATGATCTCTGTTATTTTTGATAAGTCCTGGGTCAGACAGCAGGAAGTTGATGGACAAAGAAGAACAAAGAATTCCTCATGTGATTGGGACTATTTCTTAAAAGTGAACAGTAAATGTGTGGGACAGAGACAAGACTGAGGCTGATGTCGCACCTGGATTGAGTGTATCTACCAAGCATTTACAATGACAGAGAATCATATGAGCCATATAGCTCACAGTACAAACAAATTTGTATGAATGACTGAAGTCAAACTGTTCATTACTCTGATAATCTCCCAAAAATGGACTGAAAAAGTTATAAATAAATTCACACAAATGGCAGTCTGGTCAGATTTACACTACCTGTATAGTTCTGGTATTTTTACACATTGTTTATTTCCTGTTTGCATATTTAAAGATCCTGCCAGGGACCCATATTTTTCTCTGAAAAGTTTTTGTATGTACTGTAAACAAAGTGTTGTGTATTGGATGTACAGTCTGTGTACACTAGCGATTACTATTGTGATTTTTCTTTGTTGTGTCAAACTTAAAACACATGCATGCCAAAGATTAGCCAGTTAGCCAGGAATACCCTTATAATAATGTGCTTTGGTGCAAATTGATGATTGTCATCTGACTGAACATGGGAACTGACCTGAAACATGCTTTTTAGGATGTTTGCATCAAGGTTGGAAGTGCAAGCACTTCTAAAAGTAACCCTTAAACTTTTATTTACCTCCTCACCAATAATTTCGTTTAAGAAATACTACATTTTAGTTCCCAAACAAAATACATGTTTCTGATTGTGTTATTAAATGTAAAATAGAGCCATAATGCATAAAATTCCTGCTAAATTTCTAATGACACACACAGGTCAATTTGGTTAGAAATACTGATAATTATACCTTGGCGAATAGCAATAACAGAACATTTTGACAATCACATGTAAACAGCTTTGTTTCCCCATATATTTGAGTCCATTCTTTTCTTCCATTTGCTCTAACTTTCATTAGCTCATTTGTCTCTTCTTTGTCTTTGATCCCAACCACAGTTTCAGCTACAGTAGATGCACTGAGTGGTGCTTTTTTGTTTGTTTGTTTCAAGATCTGAAATGAATAAAGTTGTCACAGCTCAGGAAGTGACCAGCTGAGTTCATTGTCAGCAGGGATGCTCATCACCTGAGCCACACATGCAGAGGACACACTTTTCTTCCTCAGTGAATTGGCTCATTGAGCTGGTAAAGTAAAACGTTATTGTTTTCATCACACTTTTTAATATTTTGTAGATTTTGGTGGTCTGTAACAACAACTCACTAAAACTGGTTTACCATAATGTGGGTAAATACGGACCTAAATAATTTCTGTAGCAGTTGTCATTAGGTCAGTCCACAAATTACCTGGAATCTGATTTTGAATGTAGCTGCCCTGCCATCAAACTGAGCTCTGTCACTTCCATATAAACTGTAACCCGAAATATCTAGTCTGGTGTTCCCACATGCAGAAGCTAAATAGTTTCG